>NW_015505635.1:173536-174335 GCF_001515645.1 Sinocyclocheilus grahami
TTTTCAGCCCATTTTCACATGCCACATGACATTATTTGATGCCTAATCCTGATTTTAAGGTCAGAATTATGTCCAGAGGCAGAAGAAAATGCAAACATGATCCTGATACCGTCTGCTTTTCTTTGTTTTGCTGCATCCAAACAGCCACAAGCTTTTGTGAAAAAAGCTTATTTATTTGTAAATCTGTTCTTTGACATTAAATTGAGTATTTGAACATATTTTCCACTCGTTCGCAGATTGTAAGTTGAATTATGTATTTTGAAATCATCTTTTTGTCATTCAAAGCCAAATCTTTTGACATTTGACTGATTTTTATTTTGTGAAAAAAAATGTACATGATGGAAAGTTTTTATTGATATTTTTGAACCCAGCATCATCAATGTTAGGCCTTTTTTTGTGAATCAGCAGATGTTTATGATTCCTTTCCATTCAGATCATGTGGCATGAGTGAATCCCATTCATTTGTTTATAGACAGTTCATATTGTCATGAAAAAAAACTCTGAATATTAGGAAAAGTAATTGAAATTTCAGTAGAGAATATATAATTTATTTCTCGTTCTCTGGTGGTTCTTTAAATGAATCATCAATTGTTTAGTTTTTTTGTGTTAGATATATTTATGCATTAGATATTATAATGTTTAATTGTTTTAATATAAATGTTAAGAAAACAGATTTGTAGAAATCCATATTCCATAATCTCAAACGACTGAACAGTCATGAAAATGTATTTATGAAAGTCTGTGGGAAGCTGGTACAAGTCATTGATTATGTCGGGGAAAGTTACTTTTAAAAGTAATG
>NW_015505635.1:175086-176113 GCF_001515645.1 Sinocyclocheilus grahami
TCTGAAAGTTGAATGTTTTTCTTGTGATTTTGATCAGCGAACCTTCATTCACATAATAAATGCTGTCCTTGTGTTCCAGATTGATTACCCAGAGATAGCAGAAGGTATCGGGCCGAGGCATCGCTTCATGTCAGCGTATGAGCAGAGAATCGAACCTCCGGACCGTCGCTGGCAGTATCTGCTGTTCGCAGCCGAGCCGTATGAAACCATCGCGTTCAAGGTCTGTTGACTACTTTTACTGTAAAAGTGCATGCATGTTTAATATTGCACTGATGTCTTTAACGTAAATAAGGCAATTACTTTTTTTTTTCTTTTTTCTTTTTTTTAAATAGTATTGCATTGTTTGTTAAATCTAACATTATTTTTACTGCTTAAAGTTAACCAATAAAACAGGTTAACTAGCATTTATATTACATTATATTCCTTTGTCAGGCTACATCTGAGATTTGATTGTCATATTTTCAGGTTCCCAGTCGAGAGATCGACAAAGCAGAGACTCGTTTTTGGACACACTGGAACAGGGAGACGAAACAAGTAAGAACAGATGGATAAAAGTCAGTTGTGTTTATCTGGACCGTCTCCATGTGCTGACCACAACCTCTCGTTCCCCTCCAGTTTTTTCTGCAGTTTCACTTTAAGATGGAGAAATCTCTGCCCGCTCCACCGGGTCAGGCGGTGTCGGTCGGTGTGAAGCGTCCACCTTTGCTCATCACCGGACTCGGTCCACATCCGCACAGTGACTCCATGCCCCCCCCACCGCCGGGAGGAATACATGGGATGCCCCCCGGAGCCCACATGTTGCCCCACATGCGCCCACATATGCCTCCTCCAGGAGCCCTGCCTCCTCACCTGAGGCCACCACTCCCTCACGACGGCTGAAGGAGTTACGCTTTACTTGAAGGTTTTATAGATAATGCATTAATAAAAGTATTTGAATGCATTCACCTTATAATGCATGTGGGTCAAAGATGTTAAGATTGAGAAAAGAAATTGACAAAAGTGATTTTATGTCCATAGAAAGCACATT
>NW_015505635.1:180129-181179 GCF_001515645.1 Sinocyclocheilus grahami
TTATCGTGAAGCTTCCGCCGCTAAGAAAAATAGTCCATTGCAATGTATAAAACAAGACAAAAACAGCAACAACATTCCAGTAATATTAATACCGCGTATTCTGAATTCATTTTGCTACGTTATTAAATAACTGAGACGCAAGTATGTCACTAATAATTAATTGTGTGAAAGAAAAAAAGCGGGAGCTCGCGGAGTGATACGAGACGCATGAAAGTAGCGCCGGTTATCCGGTTGGCCAATCAGAAGCAGTTTAAACTTGAGCGGCACATTTTCATGTGCGAGCGCAACGGTCAAAAACGTCCGTCTTGCGTGTCTTTATATAGAAAAACAATGCTTTTACTTGCAAAAGCGATATCTTTACCTTCATAGATCTTGTGTTTGTTTTTGTTCTCACCTCATGCGGTGTTATTTTCCCTCTTTTAATCAGAGTTTGTCTCTCGTTTAGTGCTAAGAGCTCTTCACTGACGTCTTTGCGGCCTCTGACGGCTTCTGCATGAGGAGAAAACATCTATCAGTCATTTTAGGGTTTGTTGTTTTCAGATGTTATTTGACATAAGTACACTTGCCGTGTATTCTCTGTAAAACAGAGCTCAGCAGAAGGATGGTTATGGCTGCGATCAGACACCTGTTCAGCGTCACACCTTCCCACGGCGTCTCGATCTGCGTCAGATTCTGGATGGAGAGCGCTTTGCGTAACGACGCTGCTGGACAGGTGATAAAACACAGGTGAGTCGTCAATCTATAAATGTAGGTTTAGACCAAGCGGCAACCTTCCGCTCTCTCTCGTGAAGCCAACACGGAAGTGACTTAAACTGTAATTCATCGACTGGCCACTAGAGGCGGGCTGCAAAAGGGAGTCCGTCCCATAGACTCCCCATGTTAAAATGCCCAACTTTACAGCAGAAAAAAACATGTTTACAGCCTGGTTCAAAAAATTATTTTGGTCTATATAGCTCATTTTGCCCTTCATGACAACTGTGAGGGGGGTGCATTTTTTTTATAACTCATCCGTTTAAATTATATTAAGCCTTAAGGGGAGACACTGCAGGC
>NW_015505635.1:182033-209582 GCF_001515645.1 Sinocyclocheilus grahami
CATGTTAAAATGCCCAACTTTACAGCAGAAAAAAACATGTTTACAGCCTGGTTCAAAAAATTATTTTGGTCTATATAGCTCATTTTGCCCTTCATGACAACTGTGAGGGGGGTGCATTTTTTTATAACTCATCCGTTTAAATTATATTAAGCCTTAAGGGGAGACACTGCAGGCAAAAGCACAGTTTTTTCATGCACCTGTCAATTTTGAGATTTTGGCCTTTTTGGCTTTTCATAAAGTGTTTTTTCAGACTAGTGGAAAGAAAACATCCACTTACACTTACACACACCAAACTTAAAATTTTTATTCCTGTCTATATTCTGAAGGATTTTACAGAGGGATTTGTTCATATATCATTTGCTTGATTATATACAACATTTTATTCTCCCAAAATTGTGAAAATATATTGTTTTCTGGCTGTTCAAAGTATTTTCTGAATTATGGAGTGACAAAAAGAGATCCCTCTGTAAAAACATTTGAAACTGAATTTTGAAACTGACTTCATCCAGTGTTCAGATTTTTGTACTAGAAATGTATGCAAATGAGCGCATATTTCATTAAATAATGCCTCATTTGCATATTTAAACATAACATTTTACAAAACTTTTTTTGCATTGCAATTATCAATGTAATCAATCAACTGGGCAAGCAAGGTGATAATTAGTAGTGAATTGTTTTACCCTATTCACCTGCAGTGTCTCGCCTTAAAGTTCTGCATAATTAAGGGTGTGGCCACTTGAGTGACAGGTGGATTGCCGCTGCTGACACTGCCGTCGAGCTAGGTGGGCGTGGCTTCAGCAACCAGCTCCCGCCTTTTTGCCCATTTTCGATTATCCGGGAGTGACGAGCACTTCGAGCTTCAAAAACGCTCTTCAGAAAACTACGGGTGACGTCACGGACATTACGTCGATATTTTTATACAGTCTATGGTTTAGACGGTGATAGAAGGAACAACAACACATAAATGCGTTTGCATTCCCCCGATAAACTATTACGTTCCAATGAGAAACTTTGGGTTGGCGCGCAAAATTGTTTTCGTTCGCTTTCGAAACGTTTGCGTTCTCTCGCAATGACTATTACCTTACGATAAATTTTTTTTAAACGTTCTGAGGTGAAATTTTTCATCGACTTTCAAAACGTCCTGACGTGAAATTTTTCATCGACTTTCAAAACGTTCTGACGCAAAATTTTTCATCGACTTTCAAAACGTTCTGACGCGAAATTTTTCATCGACTTTCAAAACGTTCTGAGGCAAAATTTTTCATCGACTTTCAAAACGTTCTGACGCGAAATTTTTCATCGACTTTCAAAACGTTCTGACGCAAAATTTTTCATCGACTTTCAAAACGTTCTGAGGCTAAATTTTTCATCGACTTTCAAAACGTTCTGACGTGAAATTTTTCATCGACTTTCAAAACTTTTGTGTTCTTTTGCGAAATTGTTGCGTTACCGGCGAGAAACTTTGCGTGAGCTTGCCAAATCACTGGAAATATGTTTCTCCCACATCATATTATTTCCATCACAAAAAGATTTGTGAATGAAAAAAAAATGACATGGGAACTTTCAAAACGTTCTGACGCGAAATTTTTCATCGACTTTCAAAACTTTTGTGTTCTTTTGCGAAATTGTTGCGTTACCGGCGAGAAACTTTGCGTGAGCTTGCCAAATCACTGGAAATATGTTTCTCCCACATCATATTATTTCCATCACAAAAAGATTTGTGAATGAAAAAAAAATGACATGGGAAAAATCATATTTCAATGCTTTTGCGTTCTTTCGCAAAACCACAGGAATAAAGTTTTTTTTTACTCCTCCCATCGCACTTTCTTTATTTGTTTATTTATTTTTATTTGTTTTACATGAGCATGTCCCTTTATTACAAACACTGATCTTCATATCCTTTAATTATCAGACTTTACTAAAAAGTTAAATAAAAAATTTAATAAATCATAAAATAATATTTAACTAAATAAAATAATTAAAATTTAATTTGATTTGACGCATCTTCAAGTATAGTTAGTATGAAATAATATTTTACACTTAATTTCGTTATTTTTTTCACTGTATAAGTTTGATCTTTGTACATACAACATATAGATGTCTTTTAAGTTTTAGGATAGGGCTTCAGAGGTAAATTCAATTGAATTAAACAGATTCAGGATGAAGAAGCTATTATAATTTGGTTTGCATCATCATAACATCACTGACATCGTCTGATGAGGTTTAGTATACACAGTTACAGCTGGGAATTACATTTGCTTAATATTTTCCAGGATGTTTTTGTCTTGGATTTGATTGACCCAAGTGTTTTGCATGGGACATACTGGCGCTGGAGACCGGATGTTCCCGTGGAGTCATCTTCGGGACCTGCTGGACGATTGGAGCTTCCTGTAGGACACAAAAGGTTTATTAATGGAACGGTAAATGTGTGTATTAGAGCTCATGTTCAGATGGTGTGTCTGCGTGTGATGCTTTAAACAGGCCGTGAATCTGCAGCGGTCATGTGATCTCAGACTCACCTCTCGCACCCTCCTCTGAGCATACATCTCTATAAACAACAACAACAACAACAACAACAGCACATCAGACGGGCGTCACAAACAGCTCACTGGGGAATCAATGCATCCTCAGTCATTTTAATGATTACGAATGCTAGTTAACCTGATGATCTGTGACCTTTAATCAGTAAAAATACATTAGATTTCACAAACAGTGCAGGTGGTGTTGTAAATTGCAAAACTATAAAAGTGTAAGAATTAATTGCCTTACTGTAAAAACCTACATGCAGCAAGAAATTGCATGCATTTTTACAGAAAAAGTTATGTGTTTTATATTTTTAATGGTCACATTATAATTTATAGCTTTAGAGATCTTTTTTAGAGCTCTTTACTTTCAAGTGGATTCTAATGAAAATATGTTTAGAGATCAGATTTAGTTTTAGATTTATCAAAAAAAAAAAAAATTCTAATAATTTTTGGTTCTTATGTGCTGTTTTATATGTAGTTTATTAATTATTTAATTTATTTACATTTTTAATTTTTCACTTGTTTCTCACCGGGTTATTATCATTAACTAAATCCGAATCTAAAATTAAAAACATTAAAAACATTTTAGTTTCTTGAGATAAAATAAATGTTAACTGAAATAAAATATAGTTGCCAAGGCCACATTTCTCACTTTTAGTTTACCTCGATGTAGTAAAATAACTAAAACTGAAATAAAAAATCACTAAAAACTGTATAGACATATGGGGTAAAAACTAAAACTAATACAAATTAAAAACAAAATTAGTCAAATTTTAACATTTAAAAACTTATTCAAAATATGAATGCAGACTATAATAGTATTTCAATAATACTATGGTGTCTTGTCACTAAAATAGAATATAAATGCTAGTTAACCTGTTTTATTGGTTAACTTTATGTTAGATTTAACAAACAATGCAGGTGATTTTGTTGCACAATGCAATACTATTAAAAAAAGAAAATAGTAATTGCCTTATTTACGGTAAAGACCTATGTACAATATTAAACATGCATGCACTTTTACAGTAAAATTATAAAAACTAATGTGACTTGCAGTTTTTACTTTCAAACACACATACTCCATTGCTTTGATAAAGAGAGCTGTTGTGCGTTCGTGCTGTGTTCGGTGTTCGGTGTCATGTTGCTTGTGTCTGTCAAGGTTATTGTGATTTATTATTAGACTCGCTGTTCACTTTAACACCACAGATACTGTGGATGCTTTCAGCCCTGCTCTTAATTTAGAAAGAGCATTTTGTTTCCAAGACATCTTGACTCCTGAGGCTTTTATATTCATGTTTGAAACAGAAGTACAGGGTAGAAACATGCTTACAAATCCACAAATCACTGCTCTGCTTGTTTGTGTTTGCTCAGCGAGATTATTTGAGCTCATTTGTACCTGTTCTGCCTCCTGTTCGTGTTTGTCTGACAGGTTTCTGAGGAGGAACCTCTTGTAGTGGTTTACCAAGCTCTTCCTCAAATGTCTCAAAGGTGCTTTCGTCCATCACTCACCTGAGAAACAAGGAGAATTTGTAAAGCTGGTGGTCACATAGATCTGTAAAGAAAACCTCTCAAACAGCAGAGGTAAATATTGCAAGCCGCGCAGACAGGCAGAAAGTTATAAATACTTGATCCTTTCAGAGCTTCGACACAGTCACATTAAACATCTCCGACAATAATGAAGGAAATGAAAATACATTGTTGCAGTTCAGTTTACATTGTCTTGCAGTGTTTTAAACATAAGTAATCAAATGCAACAATGTATTTCCATGTTTAAGCTTCATGCATTATGAGAAAATTTCTAGGGGGAAGTATTTTAGAACATGGCATAATTTTTTTTAAATCCTCCGACCTGTAAATTATCATTTTTACATTAATATTTTTGTTTTAAAATATTTAAATTTGGATTTACAGATATTTTAGAGCACAGCATAATTGTTAAAAAAAAAATCCAGACATGTAAAATCACAATTTAAAAATTTAAGTCTTTTGTAAAATTGTAATTTACAGGCCGTGGAAAAATTTCAAATGAAATATTTTAGAACACCGCATAATGTTAAAAAAGCTTTCCAGGCCTGTAAATCACAATTTACAATTTTAAATATTTTAAAACAAAAGATTTACATTTTAAAATTGGCCTGGAATTAAAAAAAATAAAAATCATGCTGTATTCTAAAATATTTCATCAGATAGGAATCAATCTCATGAGAGCTACATATCTCTAGAATGATTTCGGCAATCACAAACAGCAGAAAAAGTCATTTTCATTCGTTAGTCAAAGAGTGTAGAAACCCTGTGAATCTAAGAACCAGTTTATTAATTACAGTCAAGTCATTTTGTGTCAAAAAACACTGCAAATTACTTTGTTATATCCTTAGCATTATGCAAATGATCTGTATCTCACAGTGTCCAAACAATAACAGTCCCTAAATATCCACAGAGTCCATTCAGACAGCAGTGAGAATCACACACACATCAGAAGCACAAACGCCTCATCCACTGGACGTCACCTTTGACCCCTGTAACAGCGCGGCTTACCTGCATGAAGGTGAGCAGGAGACCCGAGGAGGAGAGGACGGCGGTGTGAGAGCACTGGAGCATGTGTAGGTCACACTCACACTCACACACTCACTCTCACACACACACACACACACACGCGCTCGCTCATGACAGCCATGCACAGGTGCAGCAGAATGAAGCCGTGCCGTTACAGGACACTGATAATTCCCCGGGATGAAGTGAGATTTATTTAGGAGGTGAAGGCTGCCTGTCAGAAGTCTGTGCATTACAGCAGCATCTGAAACATGCATCCCAGAATGCTAAACGCTGTGAAGCAACAGTGAAAGAAACTACTAAAAGTGAGGCTGTACAGTCAAGTGAAAATCAAAGCAATTCATAGCTTTCAGTTACATGACCGGCTCGAAGCCCTGGAGGGCAAAACATCCATAGAACTGCAGGACAAGCCTGTCAATTTTCCATCTGCTTCACAGCCGCCAATATTTAGATCACCTCTCAAAAGAATAAAACAAAGGTATGTGAACAAAATGCAGGTTTTGGCCATTTGCAATTCATATTAAGCACCCGTGGCAATATTTCAATCATTAAACAATACGACAAAACACTTAATATATTTAAAACAGTAATATTCTCTATATTAATGATGCATAGTTTAGTATAGTTGCCTATGCATAGTTACATAGGCAAGCAGATGAGACCGGAATATGAGCTCAATTAATGGTTAATGGTTTATGGTTATTTAATGGTTAATTAATGAACGCTTAATGGTTCAGTGTTTTCCTTCTAATGGTTTTCTATGGGAAACCATTTAACCTGAAACTTTGCACATTGTGTTTATATTCTGGCTTCATCTGCTTGCCTGTACAAAATATACGTAATCAATAAACTGAATTTCTGAATTTCACCTTTTAATATCTGCGTTTTACTACATTACTAAATGCAATCTGCGCAAAAATAACTGGCGGCCTGCCTTTGTGCTTGAGCAGTTTATGTGTGTTTGGTCAAATCATAGTGATTTATAGCGTTATGTAAACAGTTATTAGAAATTACACAAGGATTTGGCTCTATTTAGTGTATTTTTGTGTTATTTAGTTAGGATTATATTTAGGAATTCCATTACTGGACATTTTTAGAATGACTTCTTGGGAAAATGTAGATTTTCTATCAAATATCAAACTGAAAAAGCTTAAATAATTGCTTTTTTAAATTTGTTGTAAGAAAAATGTTGTTAAAATGTTTTTATTTATTGAAGTTTTATTGATATTGATTTTTAATTTCTCCTACTTTGAGTCTGACATATAAATAGCCTTTACTTCTAATATGGTGTTAAATAATGTTTTTGTCTATTTTATAAATATTTTATAAGTCTAAGAGTTCATTAAAAAACCTGTCAATATCGTGTGCGTGTTGTATTTTGCTACTGTCACGAATCCGGTCTACACTACACAGACTGTTACACTATGCCCTGGACTACATTTCCCATCATCCATTGCACTGATTGCACACAGCTGTAACCAGTCACATGCGCACCTGAAAGCCATTACACACACTATATAACCCCTACCCAGATCCTGCTCTAGTTCTGCATTTATCACTCTCCTAGTGTTAGCTGCTTTACCAAGCCATTCCGGTTTCTGGCGTTAAAGTTTAGTTTAGTCTTGTTCATGGTCTGTTTACCCGTGTTTTGATCTTAGCCTGTTTTCTCCTCTTGTCTGATCTCTACCTGCCCTGAAGTTTAGCCTGCCTTGGATCTCTCTTTCGTCTTGTCGTTTGGACTCTGTTTGCCCCTGCCTGGACTATTACCGTGTACCTGGATTATCTCTTTCTGTCTAGCCCTCTGGATGTCGTTTGCTGATCGGAGACCCTCGTCTGCTCTTGGATTATTCTTGTGTCTTGCCCGTACCATACCAGTTTGCCATTGTTGACCCTGCCTGTGTTCTGACCGTGTTTATAAATAAAAGCTTGCAATTGAATCCTCACGCCTCGTCGGCCCCATTACAGATACAAATTCAAAAGTAAAAAAAAAACAACTATTTTGCAAAAAGAGTTTTGTTTTTTTTAAAGATTATTTTTCTTTGCAACATTTATTTTAATTTCATCTTAACTTCATCCTACTTCAGGAAGTGACATCATTTTGGAAGGAACAGCATTATCAGTAAGTATTATCAATATATTTAATTTATTTTTTTGTGTGCTGTCAAACGATTAATCGCATCCAAAAAAGTTTGTTTACATTATATATGTGTGTATACTATGTATATTTATTATGTGTATATATAAATACAAGTATGTATGTATATATTTAAGAAAAATTGTTTATATATTAAATATGTATATACATGCAAATATTTTCATAATATATATACTATGTGTATTTATATATATATATATATGTGTGTGTGTATATATATGTATATATATATGTATGTGTGTACGCACCCATATATCATGTCAACAAAAACTTTAATTTTGGATGCGATTAATCGTTTGACAGAATAAATTTTTTTTTGTATTGAAGAAGGATATTGTTAAATTTATTATATGATTTTCTTTATTTTATTTAGCGTTGATTATTTTAAAATCTGCAACTCTTGAGTCTGCCATGTAAATGGCCCTAGCTGCCAATATAGTGTTATAATAATAAACAAATAAATACAGATTTAATGCTTCTGTTGCATAATTGTAACACTATTAATGTGTGTGTGAAATTCACTTGATTTTTTTTACACTGTTGAAAGCAAGAGTCGTTCAGAGATGAACACTAGAGGATGCTGTAACTCCATAAACTCCTCGTAAATGATGCTGGGTTTGCAAAGGAAAAAACATGGAAGCATTAAATCTACAGATCAACAAATCTGACCTGAATTTGACACTGGTTTCTCTTTAGTCTCGTTTACACCAGCTGTAAGAGAAGCATTGACTACTGAAATACAACAGAACATGAGCTGAATACCAAAGCCAGCTCTCTGTGTGTATGTTAACACATTACAGGATTGTTTGGAGGTGATGGTGAAATGTCTGCTATTCCTCTGATATCACAGGTCTTTCCAGTGCAAGAGTTGCATCTGAAGCGGCTCTCTCTCCTTCATGGCTCATTTCATTGCGACTAGGAGGCGAAACGGACTGACTGTGTGAAAGCCGAAGAGCTTTCAGCTGTCTGCTCTCATTAAAGCTTCTGTTAGGAGCGTGAGACGGTGTTTCAGTGCTTTTAGTGTCTGATGTTAATGCTCAGGTGCATGGTCCAGACGGGTTTATTCTGCAGGACGGGCTTGAAGTCTTCAAGATCAATGAATGTTCAGTTGTTACTCAACATTTCACAGATACTTCTCACCCAGACAGCGTTCATTCAGGAACTGCAGCTCTTTTAGACTGACCTCCATTAGACTATCAATCCAAATGCTGACCATCCATTTCCATAAGATAATCGAAAATATTTGCATGTATTCACAAACAGTCACTTATGTACATACCTGTGCATATATTCACACACAGGTGTTTCAGTGCTTTTAGTGTCTGATGTTAATGCTCAGGTGCATGGTCCAGACGGGTTTATTCTGCAGGACGGGCTTGAAGTCTTCAAGATCAATGAATGTTCAGTTGTTACTCAACATTTCACAGATACTTCTCACCCAGACGGCGTTCATTCAGGAACTCCAGCTCTTTTAGACTGACCTCCATTAGACTATCAAGCCAAATGCTGACTATTCATTTCCATAAGATAATCGAAAATATTTGCATGTATTCACAAACAGTCACTTATGTACATACCTGTGCATATATTCACACACACACGCATTAAAAATTATAACAACAAATAATAAAACAGTAAATTATATATTAAAAACGATAACATTAAAAATGTGACAACTAGCCCCGGTCTAAAGTTTTAAATTGGTAAGAACAGCTTAATTGATCATTTGACTCATATTTTCACAGCTGTATGAAATATACACTACTTTTCAGTTTAGAGTTTGGAGGTCGGTAAGTTAATGTTTATGGAAGAAGTGTCTTCTGCTCACCAAGGCTGCATTTATTTAATCAAAAATGCAGTAAAAACTGTGAAATATTACAATTTAGACAGCTGTGTTATATGAATATCTGTTCAAATGTGATGCGCAGCTGTATTTTCAGCATCATTACTCCAGTCTTCAGTGTCGCATGATCTTCAGAAATCAGTATGATCTGCTGCTCGAGAAACATTTCTGATTATTATCAATGCTGAAAACAGTTGTGCTGCACAATTTTTGTGGAAACTGATACATTTTATTTTTCAGGGTTCACAGATGAATAGAGAGTTCAAAAGAGCAGCATTTATAACAGAAATATTTGTAACATTATAAATGTCTTTAATGTCACTTCTGATGAATAAATGTATCACTTATCAGTTTCTTTCACAATCTTATTACGGTAATATATCTCTGACTGAAACGCATTTCAAATCTGTTTCAGGGCGAGATGCAGACGCAGCAGGGTTCGATCATCCGTTATAGTCTCTCTGCTAACAGTGACCTGAAGTTGTGGAAACTGATACATTTTATTTTTCAGGATTCACAGATGAATAGAGTTCAAAAGAGCAGCATTTATAACAGAAATATTTGTAACATTATAAATGTCTTTAATGTCACTTCTGATGAATAAATGTATCACTTATCAGTTTCTTTCACAATCTTATTACGGTAATATATCTCTGACTGAAACGCATTTCAAATCTGTTTCAGGGCGAGATGCAGACGCAGCAGGGTTCGACTGCTCTCTCGCGCACCTGAGAGATCATCCGTTATAGTCTCTCTGCTAACAGTGACCTGAAGCAACAACAAATGACCTTGAGTCTTAAAGGTGTTTGAGGCCTTTCTGAGCCTCTGCCAGCGTTTAGTGGAGGGTAAGAAAGTGGGCTAACGTCGCCCTGGGCCTCTCAATGCTCTAAATACACCAGCACAGGTCTGTGCTGGGTATCGTCCTGCTTTATTCACTGTGAGAAATGACACTGTTTTCTGTTCCTCGTAAAGGACACAAGCTGAGCGCTCAATAAACCAGACCTCGTCCCAGGACACAAGACTGCGCAGGTGGGCTGCAAAAGCGCCGCTGTGATTTCTGGCAAGGGCAAGGAGCCGGTTTGGAGCAGAGGTAGGGCTCTATGGCTTTCTGGAGACACATTTTGGATGTAGTAGAAAGCAAACGTGACATCTGAGTGGTATAATGGCCTTTCTCAGGATTTAACACTACAGCTAGACTTAGAAATGCATGAATTTGATCAAATGTGACCCTGGAGCACAAAACCAGTCATAAGGGTCAATTTTGTGAAATTGAGATTTATACATAATATGGAAGCCGAATAAATAAGCTTTCCATTGATGTGTGGTGTGTTAGGATCTGACAATATTTGGTTGAGATACAACTATTTGAAAATCTGGAATCTGAGGGTGCAAAAAAATCTAAATATTGAGAAAATCATCTTTAAAGTTGTCCAAATGAAGTTCTTAGCAATGCATATTACTAATCAAACATTAAGTTTCAATGTATTTATGGTAGGAAATGTACAAAATATCTTCATGGAACATGATCTTTACTTAATATCCTGATGATTTTTGTCATAAAAGAAAAATCTATAATTGTGACCCATACAACGTATTGTTGGCTATTGCTACAAATATCCCCCAGCGACTTAAGACCGGGTCACAGATGTCTGTCTTTGTGTGTCAAATGCTACAGGATCTTTTTTCTACTCTCTTTTCTTCATAATTTTTGCTTAACTTTTAATCTGTTGGTGTTTTATTTATTTATTTATTAGTGGATTGTGACAACCGCAATACTGCTGTCTTCATTTTTAACACTAGATCTATTGTTTTATCATCTAAGACCAAACAAACTTCTTGTTTTTTTTAATCGTTTTGCTTGTAAAGTGTGATGTGCTGTTTTTGCAGTAAATCACACTTTCTTTGATACTTTGTATCTAATACAATAATTAAGTGTGACTGAAAAATCCAAATATTTTTTGGCCCACTGTACACTGGTTAGAAATTAATACTTTTATTCATCAAGGATGCATTAAACTGATCAGAAGTGACAGTCTAATTAATGCGATGATAATGAGATTTTGACAATATTGCGATTAAACTTTACCTCATATAAACTCAATACTTCGATCTAAATAATGCGATTAAGCTCATAATAGCAGCAAGCATAATAATTTATGCCATCACATTTCTATGGCGGCGAAAAAGTATGGAATACAACCATACAAAATGTTTTGCATTAGATATAAATCAATTAAAACAGCGTCCAGTAACACATCTGCTCTTTCTGAGTCCATCATTTGTGCTGTGCTGTGGGGTAATGTGAATAATGGCAGTAAAAAATAACCACAATTGCATGTAAACAGGAGTGGAGAGCTTTGCTCTTGACATGTAAACATCATAATGCGATTAAGTCCTTACTCTGATTATTGGAAATAATCACATTATTCGTGCGCATTAGTCAGTGAAGACATTTCTAATGTTACAAAAGATTTCTGTTTCAAATAAATGCTGTTCTTTTGAACTCTCTATTCATCTGTGAATCCTGGAAAATAAAATGAAACAGTTTCTACAAAAATATTGTGCAGCACAACCGTTTTCAACATTGATAATAATCAGAAATGTTACTCGAGCTGCAGATCAGCATATTATACTGATTTCTGAAGATCATGTGACACTGAAGACTGGAGGAATGATGCTGAAAATACAGCTGCGCATCACAGAAATACATTACATCTAAATATATATTACCATAGAAAGCAGTTATTTTAAATTCTAATAATATTTCACTGTTTCTACTGCATGTTTGATCAAATAAATCAGCCTTGGTGAGCAGAAGAGACTGCCAAAAAATCTTACCAACCCCAAATCTTTAAAGGGGTCATATGATGTTATTTAAATTGTTCCTTTCTCTTTGGAGTGTTACAAGCTCTTGGTGCATAAAGAAGATCTGTAAAGTTGCAAAGACTAAAGTCTCAAATCCAAAGAGATATTCTTTATGGAAAAAGCGAACACGGCATCAACAGTATGGTGCGGGCAGCGTAAAATTTCCGTCTCACGCTTGAGGTATTCGGCCAATCACAACGCACTGGATAGCTGGCCAATCACAGCATACCTCGCTTTTCAGACCGATGAGCTTTGTAAAAATCGACACGTTTCAGAAAGGCGGGGCATAGAGGAGAAACAATAATGTACAGTATGTGGAAAATAATGTTTTTTTAACCTTAAACCGCATAAACACATTTCATTACACCAAATACACAAAAACATTTTCTTTTTAGCAACATCATATGACCCCTTTAAACAGTAGTGCAGATGTAATTCTACCAGATGTTTTTCCATAATGACTTTAGTGTATAGACTGTAGTGGCAGACTGTTCTTCTACACACATCTGCCAGTTAGTGTGAGTGTAGCATCTGTTTGTATCGACAGTCGTTTTGAGCAATTCTGAACTTCCTCATGACATAATTTCCTGCATCTGTGAGCTCGGATCAGCTCATCTGCAGGTATGTTATAGATCCACTGGTTCGTGTGGAACAAACACGTTTCTGTGCCTTATAGATGCACATGCATGCTTTATTGAACAAGACTAATGATTTATCTTTAGTGTCCGAGTGCTACCTTACCTTTACTAATGGATTACACTTGTAATGTTGGAAACATTGGAAAATAATTAGCTGCATTTGCAAAGTCAATTTCTCACACTTGATGTTAGAGATCTGAACTTTTATTGCACTTCAGCATGTTGTTTTGCTTGTACACTCTTAGAAATAAAGGTGCTTAAAAGGTTCTTCACAGCGATGCAATGGAAGAACCATTTTTGGTTCCACAAAGAACCATTCAGTCAAAGAACCATCTCTTTCTTACCTTTGTATAATCTGAAGAACCTTCTTTCACCACAAAGAAGCTTTTGTGAAACAGAAAGGTTAAAGGTTCTCTATGGAAGCATTTAGACAAAAACGGTTCTTCTATGGCATTGTGAAGCACCTTTATTTTTAAGAGTGTATTACAGACACTTTAACCGACCAGATGCACCATTTTCAATCAAAAAACAGGTTAAAAATCCAACAGATGCACATTAAAGGAGGATCCAAGTCACATCTACAGACCAGATCACAGAGATCACCCAGAAAACCCTAGCATCATGCTGGTGAGTTTTGCACAGGCAAACATAACTCTCATTTTCTTTAAAGGATGTAAAACTGTAGTTACATAACACTATTGGAGCACATGTATTGTGGTTCAAATGAAAATATTGCATGTTTGGGTCCATAGATGAGCCTCAGGCAGACGTGTGTTCATATGTCTGCTTTAGGATAACAGCCTGTCCATCACTAACTCACACACACACACACAGCCACACACTCAGCCACGCACACACACACACACACACACTCTCTCACACACACTAACACACACACACACACGTTTGAGTTGGATATAAACTGTGTTTTCAGACACACACTCAAATTCAGGCAGCCAGACAGAATAAATGCTAGCGGTGTACAAATATGCTCACATATGTTCCCTGGAGTTGATTCAGAAAATAAGTTTCCTTTTGAAATTATCAAGGTGTTTCAGCTACAGGAATACAGTACATCAATGTAACCATGGTAACGTCTCCAGCAGCTCTTTATAAACTGACTTCTGAGAGCTCATAGATGTGTGTGTGTGTCACTTCAGGTTCGACTGTGACTGACGTGCACAGTGTGAGAGAATGAATGGATGTTTTAGACACACAACAGGAAAGCCACTATAATTCAGCTGATTTACAGAAACAGTGTCTGTGCTTTTATTAACTCTTTATACTCTGACAGTTTCAGTATGGCTGTAGACATGACAGAGATTCTGTACGGTTTGTCAGAACAAAACTTTGTTTCTCCAGACCGCTGGAGTTTGAAGGAACACAAGCTTCTGCTCAGATTCATATTTCATCTGGTTGAAGATTTAGGTCAATATTCAACGTTATTAAAATTCACAGACTGCAAAGAGGGATTTTAAGAGACGAGGAGAGGTGTGTCATTGGAAAGAACATGAGGAGAAATAGAGTAAAGATACTCAAAAAAAAACAAAAAAACTTTTTTTAGGTTGAATCTCACAAGAGAATTCACAAGTGCTCAAATCACATTTCACCCCTAAATCCCCTAAATTTAAAAAAATTAAGCCTGTTTTTTATTTACTTATTTGTTTATTTAAATCGGTTTTATTATTAGTTGTCACTGTTGTTTATTTCTTCTGTTTCTGTCGTGAAATGTGACCTGGACATAACCTAACAGCTTTTGTGGGATTGACTGTTTTGAACATGGTACCATGTTAGTTATTGCAAATCTTTTAGTACTGTGGTATTAACATCTAATACATTACTAAAGCTTAGAGGACATCATTGTAAGCAAGGGGAAGTGAAGAAAGATTAAATGAGGCCATGTGTCAAGTGAATCTCTCGGGTGTGTGTGTGCGTGTGTGCATGTGAGAGAGAGAGAGAGAGTGTGTGTGTGTGTGTGAGAGAGAGAGAGAGAAAGTGTGTGTGTGTGTGTGAGAGAGAGAAAGTGTGTGTGTGAGTGAGTGAGAGAGAGTGTGTGTGTCAGTGAGTGAGTGTGTGAGAGGGGGTGTGTGTGTGTGTGTGTGTGTGAGAGAGAGTGTGTTTATGTAAACTAAGTGACGTTTGTCTGATGTTATCGCTAACCCTAACAGCCATGGAATGACTGTCAGCCAACAAACGTATTTCTCTTAGTGACTCTGTTCCAACACCTAGTGTGCTGCCTACCTAGACAGCATTTTAAGGCATCGTAGCTGTGCTCCAGAGTCCAGACATTAAGTTTGTTCTAAAAGAGAAAACGCCTACTTTTCACCAAGTCTCCTGTGTGCTTTATAGGGCTAGGAGATACATTGAAAGTATTAGTAATATTGTGACGATATAAAATTAGGGATGTTGTGTATATATGTTATCTTTCTGGTGAGAGTTCCAAGGCAAAAGCCACTGCTGACCAAAAAGAACACAAAGGCTCGTCTCTCATTTGCCAAAAAATATCTTGATTATCCCCAAGACTTTTGGGCAAATATTCTGTGGACTGATGAGACAAAAGTTGATCTTTTTGGAAGGTGTGTGTCCCGTTACATCTGGCATAAAACCAACACAGCATTTCATTAAAAGAACATCATACCAGCAGTCAAACATAGTGGTGGTAGTGTGATGAGCTGGGGCTGCTTTGCAGCTTCAGGACCTGGACAACTTTGCCATAACTGATGGAACCATGAATTCTGCACTCTATCAGAAACTCCTGAAGGAGAATGTCCGGCCATCAGTTTGTGACCTCAAGCTCAAGCGCACTTGGGTTCTGCAGCAGGACAATGATCCCAAACACACCAGCAAGTCCACCTCTGAATGCCTCAAGAAAAACTAAATTAAGGTTTTGGAGTGGCCAAATCAAACAGTCCATTCATGCTCGAAAACCTATATATATGTTATATGTTCTATATGTGCATGAACACTTGCAAACCAATAGACCAGCCAGTTATACGTCGTGTTTCTGCTTGTTTTTTTTTTTTTTCTTTTCTTCAAGGAACTCACTTTGTTGTTGGAGCAACCACAGCTTTTTGTAAGGAAGATTTCAATTTTTGTTATCTTTTTTTTTATTTATGTATATTTTTACATTTCATGTTTTTACAGTATGTTCAGTATGTGGTCACTGTCTATATTATTATTTAACTCTATTGATTTTGTAGCGAACAATTTGTATGCATTTTGTAACAACAGCTGTTGTATTACAGGCTTTCTGTGGGTCTTACAAACAAATTATGACCTTAGAAAAAAGTCTTAAATCAGAGCAGAAAGTCTTAAATTGAAAGTCATGGCATTAAATGTTGCATACACTGCAAAAAATCTTCCTCTGTATTTTTGTTTTCCAGTACAAATATCTAAACATACTTAAATTAAGATGCATTTACTTGAGACACAAAATGAAGTAATTAAGTCTTGTTTTTCTGAGAAATTGAACAAAATAGTGAGTTTATGCTTCAAGCAAGAACAAATATCTGCAGTGTGATCAGTGTGTACAGTAAAATTGATTTCCGTATTCTAGTTTTTGGGAGCTATTTTTATTTTATTTTTTGTAAAAATTAATAAAAGCGTATTGGAGATCATTATGAAGTTGCATTTTCAAACTTTGAAGTATTGCTTCAGTTTATTCCTTACATTTTCTTTACTTGGTCTTAAAAAGTCTTAAAGGAGACATACTATGCCCATTTTTACAATATGTAATATAAGTCTCTGGTGTTCCCAGAATGTGTCTGTGAAGTTTCAGCTCAAAATACTCCACAGATCATTTATTATATCATTTGGAAAATGCCTATTTTGAGTGCAAGGAGAAACACGCTGTTTTTCTGGCCTGTCTCTTTAAATGCAAATGAGCTGCTGCTCCCCGCCCCCTTTTCCAGAATAGAGCTGCGCCATTACAGCTCGTACCCAAGGCCATATTAACCATTGGGCTAGGCGGGGCTGAAGCTCCGGGGCCCGACCAAGAAGGAGGCCCATGATTGGCTGTGGAGTAGATTTATGATTACCAAAGTCCCACCACGCCCCTCACTTTTTAGCGCTATTATTTAGTGAAGTTTTTGCGTAAATTCCATGCATATCATCAGAGATTAAGACGTCACATTTTAATTTGGTTTACCAATCAAATGCATTCATTCTATATTTTACTTTTGAATGACCTGTGCTCGTATCTCCTATCAGGTAATCGCTGCATCTAATATCTGCATTCACCTCTCTTCACTTCGTTCTGGTGTAATCTAGAAACGGTCATGCAAAGAACAATCTTCGATGAGTATAAATGTCAACTATTCTAAAAAAAATAGTGAGAGAGGGGAAAACGAGTTAGTCACTAAAATCCACAGTTTATTTTACTAAAGCTGATGATGGAGTGGGAGTTTTGGAACAGCAAATGGACTGGACATATGGAGCAGACAAAAACAGCGTCATCATCCCCACAGATTTAAGTTTGTTTGATTATTAACTTGATGGATGTATATTGCTTTTTGTGTTTGAACAAACTCTATAGGCCTAGTATATTTGCTTATGCATTGAGAAATTCCTTTTGCGCGTCATGATGTAAGCTTTTCATTTAAACGCATTAAGCATTGGGGTTTAAAGACTAATAGAACTGTTCAGGGACATTAAGCAGTGGGGCAGAATTCATTTTGGCAAGTGCGTGCGTTAAGATGGTTTCTGGCACTTGCTCGTACAGCGCCTGACTAAACTAAGAGTTATTTTTCGCGCCTTGTGTTTAAACGTTCAAATACACATAGTTATGTGTCAAAATGCCTGTCTCATCGTCAGCACAGTCATTTGTGTCTTAAATGAACATTACTAGTTAAAGATAAAGCATGTGCACTAGTTGGCTATATGAGATCCTGGCATTATATGATGAGATTTTAAAGGGATATAGTTCACCAAAAAAATTAAAATACTGTCATCATTTACTCAGTTTCAAGTTGTTCTGAACCTGTAGGAATTTCTTTGTTCTCCTCAACATAAAAGAAGATATTTTGAAGAATATTCGTAACCACCAGAAAGTTTCTGGTCCCTGTTGACTCCAGTAGTGTGTGTTTTTGTTTCATATGGAAGTCATGGGGGCACAGAAACTGTTTGGTTACCAGTATTGTTCCAAATATATACTTTTGCATTCAACAGTAGAAGGAAACTCATACAGGTTTAGAACAACAACATAACTTTAATTTTTGGTGAACTATTCCTCCAAAGCAGCCTAATATAGCTGTTGTTGCCATTTGTGTCAATAATGTAAATTAAACATTAGAAAGAAAATCACTCACTGTCCTTGACCGAATCACTTTTGTAAAATAAATAAGAATGTATAGTGAATTTATACAGTGAAGACTATTCAGTCTATTTGTAGTCTAGTCTATTTAATATTTCTTATTCAGTGCTTTAAGTGTTTGTAGGTCGATTTCTTTGTTCTATTGTAATTCATGACTGTTTACTTGTCTTCAGTAAGTTTGTTTTTACACAGGCTAGTTTTTTATTTTTATTTTGTGATATTAGAATTGGTAACAAGAATTACGAAATTGCAATGCATCAAAAATTTTGATTGGATAAAAATCCTATTTTAAAATATATATCTTTATTGTGATGGAGGGCCCTGCAGTAAGTCATAGCCCCGGGGCCCAGTGAGGTCTTAATGTGGCCCTGCTCTTATCTGCTAAAACACATCTGTTTTGGTTCTGATTATCATGTTTATCGTGCTGAAATCATGCGTTTTAAGCCATATGAGTTTAAACTTCTGATATATGGTTCTCTGAGCGCACACATCCGAAGCACACGCACAGAAAGCGGCTGTCACAGCATGCAAGCACTAAACTAAGTTCTCATTCACACACACGTTTGTTAAAAACACTCATTAGTTACAAAAACAGTGGGTTATGTCTGTGAAGGTAAACAGCTGGGAAATAAATTGCTTGTTTATTTTAGATCTGTGTGGCAGCAGCAAAATACAGTAAATAAATCAATAAATCCACTGCTCTGTTGTGTCCTCTGAGGCTGGGACTTCTGCCAAAGACAAAACAGTTAGTATGTTTTGCTCAAACTTTCATCATGGCATTAAAGCTAGTACACCATTGTCTCTTGCAAAATCAAAATGATGGCGTCGTAGCGGAAACTTACAGATTAAGGGGCGGTAATATTATAATGAGATCCCTTTGCCACGTCACTAGGGGAGCGAAATCTGATGCGCTCGTTTCTTCAGACGCTTGCAGAAAAAGGCTTCCCAAAACAAAGTTTCAAACATCTTTTTCACGTTTCCTTGGTTGGTAGATGCACTGGGGACCTGATTATAGCACTTAAAACCTGGAAAAGTCAGATTTTCATGATATGTCACCTTTAAATTTACCTTCATAAAACCTGCAGGAACCCTGTATAGCTGGAGAAAAAAAATTAAGAAAAAATGACCTTTTTACATTTTTCGAGAGCAAATGCAAAAATACTGAGATATATATATATATATACACAGTAGTCAACATTTGAAGTGGATCAAAATCTTTCATCAAAGATGTCCTAAAACCAAAACAATACCCATTCTTGCCTTAGGACAACTTTGATGAACTTCTTTGATCCAATTCAAATGTTGGCTACTGTATGTGTATATATATATAATATCATGAAAATTCGAAAAAATATTGAGATACTTTTTTTAAGCTATCTTTAACCCTAGCTTCACATGAGGAGCAGTGTTTATGATGCTACCCGTGTAGTCACATCAGTCATAAGGTTCACACAAGATATGTTCTTACATACGTTTCTTACATTTTCATTTCAATGCATTTAGCTTTTTTCAGCGTTTTTAAGAAACTGTCCCAAGTTGCGCTTTTTTAGAAGTTAAACTTAAAAAAAAAAAAAAAAAAAGCATCCCAATACACCTGCGCTCTTTTCCATTCCGCTGTGCTGCCTTTAGCTGTTTTAAAACGCAAGAACACATCCTGTGTGAACGGCCCCTTGGAAAGTAGTAGACTGCGAGACGCTCACTGGGCTTTGGAACCGATCCAGTGTGTGTGTGTGTGTGTTTAGGGGTTGGCAGCAGTGAATGAACAGGGTGTGTGTTTGCGTACGTTGTGTTCCACAGAAACACCCACACACAGACATCCATTAAATGGTAAGCCAAGAATGAAATCAAAAGACTCTGAAAATGTTTACCTGCTGATGTAGAAATTACAGCCTCGGGTCTGTTTACCTGCTCCAGATTCACAGATTAAACCTCAACATCTCAATAACATTACTCCATGGAGATCAGAGGCGGAGTTTCCCTGTTGCATCACATCAGAAGCGACAAGGTGTCTTTATGCACTTTTTAATGCACAGAGGCAGTCTAAATCACAGGAAACATTGTATTACGTTTGAAAGTTTATTATTGATTTTTGTGTACAGCCGACAGAAAACAAGACTGCTGATTGTCATGACAAGTGCAAAAGAAGACTACATGAAATCAAAATTGACTATTTACCTTTACACAGCTTTTCCAGCCACTTTATTTCCATATACATTGGAAATAGAATGATTTTTAAATGTGGGAATTTTATGCTTTTATTTGTTAGATGTTTAGAGGTCTGGTTATAGTCTCTGGCCTTTTTATTTAAATTGTCCTTTGTTTTTAAGTTTTAGCTCTAAAATAACCCATGCAAAGTCAGTTGTTTGCACTAATGCACTTCTGTTGAAAAAGTAGAATTTTATTTTCATATGTTAACTGATGGACTGGAGTGCTGTGGATTACTTGTGGATTATTGTGATGTTTTTATCAGCTGTTTGGACTCTCATTCTGACGGCACCCATTCACTGCAGAGCATCCATTGCTGAGACACTGATGCAATGCTACATTTCTCCAAATCTGATGAAGAAACAAACTCATCTACAGCTTAGATCGCTTGAAGACGTAACTGTTAACTGGAAGAATAATTGTTAAATAAATAGTTATTTTAGCTTTCTTTGCGCACAAAAATTCTCGTAGCTTCACAAAACTGAAGTTGAGCCACTGATGTCACATGGACTTTTTTTTACCAATGTTTCTGGACCTGGGAACATTACAGTTGCGTTGCTGTCTATGCAGGGTCTGAGAGCTCTCAAAAACCATCAAAAATATCTTATTTTGTGTTCCAAAGATGAACGAAGGTCTTACAGGTTTGGAACGACATGAGGGTGAGTAATTAATGACAGAATTTTCATTTTGGGGTGAACTAACCCTTTAGTTCTGATATCTTGATCTTACATTGAGTGTTTTAAGATCAGATGTTACTTTAGTCATAAATACAGTTTTATTCACATGCTCGAACAGTGATAAAACTGCTCATCCTCCTGTGCATCAGATGTCATTACGATGGAACAATCCTGTATATATACAGATGAATATGCCACACACAGCAGCGGTGGGCTGATGAAACAGTCTTGCGGGTGTCTCAAAGTTCACAGCAGTGCTGGAGGGATTCTCAGCAGCCGCTACATGAGGTTGAACGCCGACGACGTGACGTTTTTATGAATGCATCTACAGCAGCTGCGCACACGCGCAATAAGTTCTATGCAGGGTCTGAGAGCTCTCAAAAACCATCAAAAATATCTTATTTTGTGTTCCAAAGATGAATGAAGGTCTTACAGGTTTGGAACGACATGAGGGTGAGTAATTAATGACAGAATTTTCATTTTGGGGTGAACTAACCCTTTAGTTCTGATATCTTGATCTTACATTGAGTGTTTTAAGATCAGATGTTACTTTAGTCATAAATACAGTTTTATTCACATGCTCGAACAGTGATAAAACTGCTCATCCTCCTGTGCATCAGATGTCATTACGATGGAACAATCCTGTATATATACAGATGAATATGCCACACACAGCAGCGGTGGGCTGATGAAACAGTCTTGCGGGTGTCTCAAAGTTCACAGCAGTGCTGGAGGGATTCTCAGCAGCCGCTACATGAGGTTGAACGCCGACGACGTGACGTTTTTATGAATGCATCTACACCAGCTGCGCGCACGCGCAATAAGTGGGGAAATCAAGGCGTTAAACATTTTGAAGTGGGCTCCTGACTGTTTGACTTTGGTTGGCAGATTTTAAATTGCATCTGGACCGGTGAGAGTTTGGTCGTGTTGCCATCAGTGGATTTGCTCAAAATCATAGATTACATTGTCAGGCACCTCGCCGGGCGCTCTTCAGCCCGCTGTGTGCGAAGAATATTATTGCTACAAAGTATGTTAAGCAGATGCATCGTGATTCAGGCATGCAAGCCTGCTGTAAAAATAAATGCAATGCTGTTATTACCTGTCGAGCAGATGATGCAGTGACCTTTACAGTCTGACCCGCATCCCATCATGAGTTTTCACAAACTAGAAAATAAATCTTTACATTTCCTGAAGAAAATGTGAATGACACTTACCTGTGCATAACTCAGTGTTGTGATGATCAATGATTGATATCAGTTATTATAGTTAATTAAAACTAACATTTCTTGCAATAAACTTCCTTAGTTAACTACATTACTTAACACGAACTAACAATGAAAAAAGCATTCATTAATCATAGTTCATGTTAATTGCAACGTATACATTTTTTACAATCAAAACTTGTATCTGCTAATATTAGTAAATGAACCTGAGAATGAACAGGTGTATTTTATTTAACATTAAGAAAGATTCATAAATACTGTAACAAATGTATTGCTCATTGTTAGTTAATGCAGTTTAATGCATTAACTAAGAAAGGTTATTGTTATGGACATTAACTGAAATAAAATCATATATATAATTTTTTATATTTTTTTACTATTGGGTGCAGGACACTATAGTTCATAAATGTAAGTGAAGATAGCAAAAATAAAGTGTTAAATGCATACATGCACATTTCTGCATGCTGAAAAATTGCATACTGTGTACAGTATAGATACTTTATACTGCAGTATACATATTGTTTGCTGCATATTTAGGGAAATACATGTACATTAGTTTATGTATACTGAAAATGTGTACAATGTGCACAGTATATATATTTCATACTGTAGTATGCATATTGTTTGCAGCATGTTTTGGCAAATACGCGTATGTTAGTTTATGCATACTGGGGAAAAAATCCATACTATATACACAGTATACATACTTCACACGACAGTATGCATATTGATCACTACACATTTTGGCAAATACAAGCATATTAGTCTATGCAAACTGAGAAATTACATATTGTGCACAGTATACATTATATACTGGAATATACAAATATATATTCGCTACAAATATACACAAATATACGCTATATATTTTTGATAAGTGCATGCATGCACATTAGTCTTTGCATACTGAAAAATTCCTAACTGTGCACAGTATATACACTTTATCTTGCAGTGTACATATTGTTCACTGCATATTTTGGCAAATGCATGCATAAAGTATGCATACTGAAAAATCGCATACTGTGGAACAGTGTATATATATATATACTACATATACTGCATATTGTTTGATACACATTTTTGACACATTTTTGCACATCAGTCTGTCCATACTGCAAAGGTATACTATGCACAGTAAATTTACTCGATACTGCAGTGTACATATTGTTCACTGCACAATGTGGCAAATGCATACATGCACATTTCTGCATACTAACAACTGTGCACAGCATACATACTGCATACTACTTATTTTCAAAAATAGTATGTGGTGTGTCATTCCAAACCATAAGAGATACCCAGTTCCCCTCAGAAAAGATGAAATATCGGATTAGACATTGTATGTCTGACAGTAAAGGGCTAAATTCTTAACACTGCTCTGATAATGACATGATGAATATTTATTTTTACTAATAACTTCTTAATTGCTTTGACTTTGAAATGACTTAATCATCATTTTACAGCACGAAGCGTCTCTAATCCCTTTATGCGGAGCTCGAGCATTTGTCACATATCAGTTCTGAAGTCGGCCCCAATCCCAGTTCAGCTGACATGTCTTTGTCCCTTCAAAGTGCCCTTTGATGTGTGTGTGTGTGTGTGTGTGTGTGTGTGTGTGTGTGAGAGAGAGAGAGAGGATTTCAGGCAAGCTGAGCTACTCTCCGTGACCTTGTCGGCCGGCTAAATCTCTCCGGAGTCGCTAGCGTGCATATTAAGTTCATCAGCGTATCAGAGTGGCTTTGCATCAGATGCAGGCAGAGCGTGAGAGCTCAGGACTCTTATCAACCAGTCAATTATGAGCATTAACCGTCCTGACAGTGTTCTGATTCATGGATGCGCATCACACGGGGAGCACGGCAGGCCACAGATGAAGAGATGGTAATTAATACGTGCCGGCCCCTCGAGACCGCCCTACAATCTCTCAGCAAATTGCTCCGTCGATATGTGCGCTTTCCACTGCTTGTACCTCGACCTGGCTTCTGTTTCAGGGCATCCGTGGCGGTCTGTTTACAGGCAGAGCGAGTCTGAGGGCCATCGATGTGATGAACGCTGATGGATGTTTTGTGTTTGGTCTTGTTTAATAATTTGAGATGTTATCGCACTGTGAACTTTTCACTGTCTGCATAAAATATGGGCCACATTGTGTCTTTTCAGGATGTGCATTGTGCTACAGAGTGTCTCAGAAAAAAAAGGTACAAAAGCTGTCACTGGGGTGGCACCCTTTCAAAAGGTACAGCTTTTGTACCTTATTCCTCGCTAAAGGGTGCATATTAATACCTTAAAGACACATATTAGTAGCTAAAGTGTCCATATTGGTGCCTGAAGTGTCCATTTTGATATCTTTTGAAAAGGTACCGTCTCAATGACTGATTTTTGTACCTTTTTTTCTGAAAGTATGCTACATTTCCACCCCAAATCCAGAAGAAAAAAATATTTTGCATTTAATTTTTTTCTTTCTTTTTTTTGCATTTTTAACACTACCAGTGACAATCCGAGGTTGACTTGGTGCAATGATGGTTGCTTATAGTGTAGAAAAGCCAAAAAACAAAAATCTGATATCAGATTTTATTTGTTGTTAAAATGCAGTTTTATTCAGATGCTCAAGCAATGATAAAACTGTTTCAGCCGTCTGTTTATCCTCTATGTTGCATCTCCACGTTTCACCCTAAAACCAAAAGAAATAAATATTTTGCATTAGAATTAAAAAAAAAAATTTGAAAAAAATGATATGCAAAATATATATTTTTTCACATTTCTCCCGAAAACTCTCATTAATGTAATGTAATTGATGTTTTTTTAATTATTTATTTATTTTGATTTTTGTTTTTGACAGGTTCAGCCGTGAAGGCAGGATGTGTCTCTTCTTCAGGTAAATAATTCAGCCAGATTCTCAAAGAATCATGTTTAATTCAGCAAGTAGCATATTTAAGGAATATATCATTTAGCATTTTTCATTGAATTGTCTAAAAAAAATTCTTTTTTGGCAGTCTGATCAAATTCAGTCACACTCAAAACAGCGGTTCTTTGAATTGTGGCGACAGTTTTCCATTCAGTGAAACACATACATACACTGTAAATAAAACAAAGATTATTGGAGCATGTTTTACAAGAAAATACTGTTTCAGTTGTTCAAAATTTCACGTGTAATTCAGTGTGTTACTTGTCATTTTTTTGTAATGGTTTATGAAATTTTCTGCAATTTCTGAGTGAAAATTTTCTAAATAAAATTTTGAAAGAAAAAATTGCATACTTTGGACATTATTACTATATACTGCAGTGAACACATTGTTCGCTGCACATTTTGGCAAATGCGGTAGGATAGTCTATATGTTTTTCTGAAGTACTTTTCAGTTTTGTGCACAACATGCTGCAGACTGTAAATATGGTACATTTCAACCCAAAATCAATTATATTACATTAATGAGAATTTTGGGGAGAAACGTGGAAAAAACAATAAATAAATCAAATTAAATTCTATGTATAACTTACACACACACACATACATACATGCATACATACATACACACACACACACACACACACATATATTTACATTTACATTTACAGTTAGTCATTCTGAAAGCAAGGCAGTCTCGGTCGAATGTCCACTTCTGAAGCCAGATAGGTTGCTGTCCAGGTGTGCTGTTCTGTGTGAGAATGGCAGAGACTTGGTTGAGCAACTCGTTCAAGTGTTTTTGCAATGAAAGGTAAAAGGGAAACCGGTCTAATATATATACAGCATATATATATATATATATATATATATATATGTATATATATATATATTATATATATATATATATATATATATATATATATATATATATATATATATATATAGGTGTCCGCATCAAATTAAGTTTACAAAAGTAATTTTATATACATAAAAAGACATGTTAAATGCAAATAAAGAGTCTGCTTTCATATTTCAAAAAACTTTGGTGAAAATAAAATGTCAAAATATGGGGGAAATAAGGTTCCAAAGTGTTAAATTTGTCATTCAGCTTAATGGTCCTGTAGCAAATTAGCTCAAAAGGGAAATTTATATAAATAATTACAATTAATTCTGATTAATTACAGTTACTTATATGAGTTGCCAGCAGTAACTGTAGCAGAATTAAATTGCCATCAACTGATCTCTTCGTCCAGCGAACATTTAGTGTAATTTCATATCAACTCTAAGAAAGGATATTTTCGTGGCCAAAGAAAACAACCTTCTTACAGTAGCCTAATAATGCATTAGAGCATGTAGCAAGGATCAAAATCGTGAAGGGACATTATTCACAAGCAGGGACAGAAACTCACATAATTTGTGCATGAAAGCTTTATTAAAGGGGTCATATGATGCGATTTCAAGTTGTCCTTTCTCTTTGGAGTGTTACAAGCTGATTGTGCATAGATAAGATCCCTGAAGTTGCAAAGACTAAAGTCTCAAACCCAAAGAGATATTCTTTATCAAAGTTAATGCTTGCGGTGTTCGGCCAATCACAATGCACTGGGTCAGCTGGCCAATCAGAGCAGACTGCGCTTGTCGGAAGGAGGGACTTTGTAGAAAACGAAGCGTTTGAGAGAGGCGGGGCATAGAGGACCTACAATAATGTACAGTACTTGAAAAATAATGTGTTTTTTGAACATTAAAGCATGTCAACATATTCTGTTACACCAAATACACAAAATAATGATGTTTAAAAAAGCATCATATGACCCCTTTAACTAAACATTAATACACATACCTAATCTAAACAAACAAACATACAATCACTCATACACGGGAAAGGGCAAATGAGGCTTGATGGATGAAACCATCAGGAAAACCAGAAAATGAAGTTATGAAAAGAGTCAGTTAACCACCTGAGTGAAACCATCAGCGCCATTTTAGAACAAGGTCTACAGCTTATACTACACCTCTGTTTCGTTTAGTTAAATGTACGATACTTGCATTGCCTTGGTCGTTGACGAGTGTCCGGATGCAGTTTCGGATGAAAGTCTTCATGGTTTCAAGGTTTTGGACTTGCGATCACGTTCTTCCGGGTTTGAAGAGTGATGAATTCCAAAGATGTTCGGACTCGATGGTGACTGGCAGTTTCTTCCCAGTGGAAAGTGAAAAAGAGCTAAGAGAGAGACATCAGCTGAGATCCTAGGATCTTTGGTGAATGGAAAGTCAAGGCCGAGGCCTGGCACGAACTTAGGGTGTCCTTAGAAGACTAGCTCAGCATCCCCATCTTCTCAGAATCGAACAGAACCGCAGACTGAAGGGCTATATGTTGGATAGATAGATAGACAGATTGAGTGAGTGACAGAGTGGTTGCTAGGCTAACTTGGGTGGTTGCTAGGGTGTTGCCCTGTGGTTGCTAGGGTGAAAGTTAAACAGGACACATTCTAATGTATGGGAAAAAAACTAAATTTAAAGCTGTATTACACTTTTATTTTTTTGATGTTTGAAATACCCTTTTCGTCTTTGACCCATATATATATAGATATTATACATTATATATGTATATTGGGTTTATTATATATATATATATATATATATATATATATATATATATATATACACACA
>NW_015505635.1:213189-225689 GCF_001515645.1 Sinocyclocheilus grahami
TTATTTTGAAAGATGAAGCTCGCGATTATGGTAAGGGGCGTTACATTTCCGACGAGTGCTTGCGGTGTTCGGCCAATCACAATGCACTGGGTCAGCTGGCCAATCAGAGCAGACTGCGCTTGTCGGAAGGAGGGACTTTGTAGAAAACGAAGCGTTTGAGAGAGGCGGGGCATAGAGGACCTACAATAATGTACAGTACTTGAAAAATAATGTGTTTTTTGAACATTAAAGCATGTCAACATATTCTGTTACACCAAATACACAAAATAATGATGTTTAAAAAAGCATCATATGACCCCTTTAACTAAACATTAATACACATACCTAATCTAAACAAACAAACATACAATCACTCATACACGGGAAAGGGCAAATGAGGCTTGATGGATGAAACCATCAGGAAAACCAGAAAATGAAGTTATGAAAAGAGTCAGTTAACCACCTGAGTGAAACCATCAGTGCCGTTTATAACGGGGTCTACAGCTGGTACTAAACCTCTGTTAAATGTTAAATGTACGATACTTGCATTGCCTTGGTCGTTGACGAGTGTCCGGATGCAGTTTCGGATGAAAGTCTTCATGGTTTCAAGGTTTTGGACTTGCGATCACGTTCTTCCGGGTTTGAAGAGTGATGAATTCCAAAGATGTTCGGACTCGATGGTGACTGGCAGTTTCTTCCCAGTGGAAAGTGAAAAAGAGCTAAGAGAGAGACATCAGCTGAGATCCTAGGATCTTTGGTGAATGGAAAGTCAAGGCCGAGGCCTGGCACGAACTTAGGGTGTCCTTAGAAGACTAGCTCAGCATCCCCATCTTCTCAGAATCGAACAGAACCGCAGACTGAAGGGCTATATGTTGGATAGATAGATAGACAGATTGAGTGAGTGACAGAGTGGTTGCTAGGCTAACTTGGGTGGTTGCTAGGGTGTTGCCCTGTGGTTGCTAGGGTGAAAGTTAAACAGGACACATTCTAATGTATGGGAAAAAAACTAAATTTAAAGCTGTATTACACTTTTATTTTTTTGATGTTTGAAATACCCTTTTCGTCTTTGACCCATATATATATAGATATTATACATTATATATGTATATTGGGTTTATTATATATATATATATATATATATATATATATATATATATATATACACACACACACACACAACAGTTCTTTCTGGTCCTTGAATCTGATTGGCTGATGATACTAGAGTATTCTAGTGATAACAGCACTCGTTATCACCGTTTGTATCACTCCGCTTGCAGTGTTTCTCACAGCGAGTGTCATGGCGGACGCCCAAATCCACTATAATTGTATAAATAATACTGTTTTTGTGTCACGGAATGTCGTTTTAAGAGTCTTTTATATGTGAGCTCCAGGGCGTCAGCGGCCGTTCAGCGCTCATGAACCCGCCGAGAGCAGTATATATACACACACACACACACAACAGTTCTTTCTGGTCCTTGAATCTGATTGGCTGATAAGAGTGCGATACTAGAGTGATAACAGAGCTCCTCCAACCGCTTCACCGTTTGCATCATGTATCACTCCGCTTGCTGTATTTCACACAGCGAGTGTCATGGAGGACGCCCAAATCGACTGTAATTAGAAAATAATACTGTTTTTGTGTCACGGAATGTAGTATACACATATATATATATATATATATATATATAAAAAAAAAAAATTTTGCCATGAAGGCAGGAAGTGTCTCTTCTTCGGGTAAAGGATTCAGCTGTAAACACACTCGAGCATCTGTAAGACACTCCATCCCTATAAAACACATCAGATCCTCCACGTCTGAGATGTTATTGCCTGTCGTCACCCGTTGCTTTTCTTTCTGTCATCTCTCCGTCTCTGGCTCCCGTCGGGGCACTATTATGTCCTCTGGGTCTGTAATCGATAGCTCATTTCACACCACACAGTCAGTCTCTCCGTATTGATAAACTCACCAATTGAATCCATCTGCAGCAGCTGTCAGTCAGACGGGAGTCTGTAAGAGGACAGATGCGTTTGAGAAGCATGCTTGAGTGTTTCTGAATGTGGTGGTTTTTTCTGAAAGTGTCTTTGAGTTTGTGTTTTCATGGCTTTGAGCTGCAAGCGTCACGTTTAGATCATGTCAGCGAGGACAAACCAAACAAAGATGTGTAGAGTGAAAAACTGTCAGTTCCAGGAGTGGATTATATTATTCTTAATATTTCAGATAGAGTAAATACACTGCTGTTGAAAGGTTTGTAAAGAAATAAATATGTTTATTAATGAAGGATGCATTAAATTCATCAAAAATGGCAGTAGAGACATTTATTATGTCACAAAAGATTTCTATTTCAAATAAATGCTGTTCTTTTTAACTTTCTGTTCATCAAAGAGACCTGAAAAATAAAATGTATCACAGTTTCCTCAAAATATTGGGCAGAACAACTGTTTTCAACATTGATAATAATCAGAAATGTTTCTTGAATCATTAGAATGACTTCTGAAGATCATGTGACACTGAAGACTGGAGGAATGATGCTGAAAATACAGCTGCGCATCACAGAAATACATTACAGTTTAACAGAGATTCACACAGAAAACAACTGTTTTAAATTGTAAGATTTCTTATTTTTACTGTATTTTGATCAAATAAATGCAGCCTTGGTGAGCAGAAGAGACTTCTTTTTAAAAAACATTTAAAAATAGTGTATGTTTTGTAAGTATGCATGACGTATGTCAGTAATTAGGTAATTAATCACTTTCAGAAACCATGTTTTTGTTCACAGCCTCAGGAATGATTTGTTTCTATGGTAACACTCATAATGGCAAAACGAATCTATAAGCATCTTTGTCACTCTAGTTCTTTTACAAAAAGAAAGAAATGTAAGATGACAGAAATACAGTAAGTGAGGTTTTAAGACATTTTTGAGATCTACATTTGCTCTCCATTAGATCTTTAGAAGAGAAAATGTTGATTTTAAAGAGATATCAAATTATTATCAATACTGTGTGTGTGTGTGTGTGTGTGTGCGTGCGTGCGTGTGTGCACGTGTGTGTGTGTGTTTCTCAGAGTGAGATGGCTGAAGTCACTGATGTGCAGCATCGTGAGTCTGACTTTAATCTCTCTCTGGCTCCTGAAGGCTTCACGAGACGATTATCTGGCTGAACCTCCAGACACATTCAGACTGGCGAGTCACCTGAAATCGTTTAGCGCTCAGGCTGACAGGAGGAGGAAGACGATCAATAAATATCATTGGGAAATAATATATTAAATCCAACAGCCGGTGTGATTGAAGAGAGGTGCTAAACGTGACCTAAGCGACAGATTGTGATCTTCACATGCAGGTGAAGCACCTGAACAGGTTTAATGGCCTTTTTTAAGTTACCTGTGACAGTATACAGTGGAGCTGCCTTTAGGCTATTCAAGATTAGGATGAGTTTGTTTCTTCATCAGATTTTGAGAAATGTAGCATTGCATCAGTGTCTCAGCAATGGATGCTCTGAAGTGAATGGGTGCCGTCAGAATGAGAGTCCAAACAGCTGATAAAAACATCACAATAATCCACAAGTAATCCACACCACTCCAGTCCATCAGTTAAATTATGAGTCCATAATCCATAATAAGTCTTCCTCCAGTGAAAAGTATAGTCTGGTCTGAATCAGGAGAGAAATCTGCACAGATCAAGCAGCGTTTACAAGCCAAAACCGCTCTAAACAAATATGTGGCTGGATTTTGATGTGAGAGACAACAGCAGATGCACTTTTTCACTGGAGGAAGACTTATTATGGATTATGGACTCATAATTTAACTGATGGACTGGAGTGGTGTGGATTACTTGTGGATTATTGTGACGTTGTTATCAGCTGTTTGGACTCTCATTCTGACGGCACCCATTCACTTCAGAGCATCCATTGCTGAGACACTGATGCAATGCTGCATTCACCAGCAATCTGATGAAGAAACAAACTCACCCTAATCTTCGATGGACCCTGAGGGAGAGGACATTTTCAGCACATTTTCGTTTTTCCATGAACTCCTCCTTTACAGATCTTTTTTTTTCATTTACTACTGCCCTTCAGAAGCTTTCCCAATGTTCCCTCATGTTGCCTTCTTACTGTATGAGCAGAACTGTACTCTATTGTAATTAGAGTGAAATATTTTTGATCCTGAGCCATGTATTGCCAATGCATTCTGGGATTGGCCTCTCTGTAATAGGATAAATGTGATGCTGGTGTAGATTTTGGCCACTAAAATAACAGGCTTCTCATCAGGAGCTTATGACGCCTCTCTGGGTGGCGCTTATGATCGTCTGTTAGTGACATTATCCTGCATGGACTGCTGGGTAATAGTCAAGAGTGCATCACTTCACAAAACCATGCATCACTGTCTCAAACAGTGACGCTCGCCGCCTCCTGAGTGTTAAAATGACAAACGCATCAGGTGAGCCATTTGGGACGCAGCCGTAATCTGTAGTCTCTCAAGTGAGTTCAGCCCTGTTTGGAGTCCTCATGGTTCATTACATCAGCTCACATAAACCATCTGCTCAGACTCCTGCACGTTCATCCGTGAACCTCTGCGGCGCTGTGCTCTGAATCTTCATAAACCGACCGCAAAAAACATAACCTGACTAATGCAGCCAATAACAAATCCTCACGCGCATTTACATTCGTCCAGCACTCAAACAGGCATTAAAGGGATAGTTCACCTGAAAATAAACATTTTCTGGTAATTTACTCATCCTCAGGCCGTTTCTTTCTTGAAGTAGAACTGAAACTGTAGTCCTTGGTGTTTCATAAAATGCAAGCCAGTGGCTACTGACATTTTGAGAGTCAAAAAAGCACATACAGGCATCACAAAATTAATACTTGTGGCTCCTGATGATATATTGAGGTCTTATGAAGCGAAGCGAGCGGTCTGTGCAAGAAACTTGCGTATCACTGCTCTTTTGTTGATTCTGGTTGCTTCCATTGTCCTCATTTGTAAGTCGCTTTGGATAAAAGCGTCTGCTAAATGACTAAATGAAAGTGATCATTATTTACAGCATTATTACACTCTTAAAAATAAAGGTGCTTAAAAGGTTCTTCACAGCGATACCATAGAAGAACCATTCAGTCAAAGGTTCTTTAAAGAACCGTCTCTTTCTTAGCTTTTTATAATCTGAAGAACCTTCTTTCGCCACAAAGAAGCTTTTGTGAAACAGAAAGGTTCTTCAGATGTTAAAGGTTCTTTATGGAAACATTTAGACAGAAAAGGTTCTTCTATGGCATCCTGAAGCACCTTTATTTTTAAGAGTGTACCTGTAATCCAGAGCCTCAGGTAAAAGCTCCGGAGTGTTGTCTGGTCCACGAACGAATCATTCTTTTGAACCGATTCTTTTAGTGAACTAGTTGAACCAGTTCAGCAAATCGGACTGAATCATCTGAATCTGAAGTTACTCAATCAAGACTCACTTTCAGACGCCTGACAGTCACTCCGACTTGAAATGAGCCGAAATATCGGCGTATATCTGATCCTGTGATGAATGAATCATTCAGCGCTCCAGTCCCTCCAGCAGTCACTGAATTGAGCAAACAGTTCGACTCGGACCGAAGAGCCACTGATATGCGCATGTGTGAACCCAACACTTGAGTGAAGGGCCAAAATTAAAAATTTTTTATGGTTTCGCATTATATAAAAAGCTGACCTGATGAAGACTAGTTTATTCACTTTATATGTTTCAGACATCCGTGTTTCACATCATTATTGGCGCTTTACTAATATAATTGTGTATACGTGATATTTATTGAAACAAACTGTTCGAAAGAATCAGATCACGGAAAAGAATCAGATTCCTATTTGCCTGTGGCTCTGGATTACAGATAATAATGTTGTCAGTTTCTTACACAGACCGATCGTTTCACTTCATTAGACATCAATATATCATCAGGAGCCACGGGTATTAATTTTGTCTTGCCTGTATGTGTGTTTTTGACTCTCAAAGTGATGGTAGCCCTTTTATGAATCAGCTACAAATCTTCTTTACTGTTCTACTGAAGAAGAAAAAAAAGAGTCATATTTTGGATGGTCTGATGGTGAGTAAATGACCAGCAAATTTTCATTTTTGGGTGAACCATCGCTTTAATGGCAGATGAAATTGTGTCTTGTTCCGCAGAAGCTGGAGCTGCTCCTGAAAGAAAGGCGAGCTGCATGAAAAGACTGTTATATCAACACGGCTCTTAAACGACAGGCCGCTAAAAAGCTGGATTAGAAAAGCTGCTTTCAAATAGGTGTAATTATCTGCAATCAGCAGTCAGCGGCTGAAAGGACATTATCAACCCTGCTTTTCAATGGAGAAAAAGACTACAGTATATACTGCGTAGTGTATACTGTATACTGACTGATTATTTGTATGCTAATATAGTATAGCATATTTTGATATTAATATTACTGCTTTGGGTTATTTTGAATATTTGGAATTAGCTTTTCAGTTTATTAAATTTAGGTTTTAGGTAATTTGTTATATGCTTTTTTATTTTTATAATTAAAAAATATATATATTTGTATATTGTTTTATTTTTAGTAATTTTAGCAGTCAATTTGAACTTGTTTTATTTCAGTTAGCTGCCAAAGCAACAATTTAAATTTTTGTTTAATTTTTTTCTAAGTTTGCTAATTTTTAATATTTTATGTAATAACTAATATTTTTAGCTTTATATTATTTATGCAATTTTTTGTAATTTTATCACTTTCACCTGATTTTATTTTTCAGTTTTCTATTAAACTAAGTTCTAATTTTCAATTTTTTTCTCATTTTAAGTTTTCATCTAATATTGATATTTTATCTAATATTTAATATTTAATTTCGGCTTTATTTCAATTAACAACAACAACAAAAAACTTGAAAAAAACATTTTTAGTTTTAATTAACAATAACACTGTTTTGTGTAAAAATAGCTAAGCTTTTGCAGTCTGATCAAATTATGAAACAGATGTCACTTCTGGTTTATGTATTATACTGAAAATGAAATGTCAAAGGTGCTTAAAAGGTTCTTCACAGCGATACCATAGAAGAACCATTCAGTCAAAGGTTCTTTAAAGAACCATCTCTTTCTTACCTTTTTATAATCTGAAGAACCTTCTTTCGCCACAAAGAAGCTTTTGTGAAACATTTAGACAGAAAAAATTATTCTATGGCATCGTGAAGCACCTTTATTTTTAAGAGTGTACCTGTAATCCAGAGCCTCAGGTAAAAGCTCCGGAGAGTTGTCTGGTTCACGAATGAATCATTCTTTTGAACCGATTCTTTTAGTGAACTAGTTGAACCAGTTCAGCAAATCGGACTGAATCATCTGAATCTGAAGTTAATCAATCAAGACTCACTTTCAGACGCCTGACAGTCACTCCGACTTGAAATGAGCCGAAATATCGGCGTATATCTGATCCTGTGATGAATGAATCATTCAGCGCTCCAGTCCCTCCAGCAGTCACTGAACTGAGCAAACAGTTCGACTCGGACCGAAGAGCCACTGATATGCGCATGTGTGAACCCAACACTTGAGTGAAGGGCCAAAATTAAAAAAAAATTTTGGTTTCGCATTATATAAAAAGCTGACCTGATGAAGACTAGTTTATTCACTTTATATGTTTCAGACATCCGTGTTTCACATCATTATTGGCGCTTTACTAATATAATTGTGTATACGTGACATATATTGAAACAAACTGTTCGAAAGAATCAGATCACGGAAAAGAATCAGATTCCTATTTGCCTGTGGCTCTGGATTACAGATAATAATGTAGTCAGTTTCTTACCCAGACCGATCGTTTCACTTCATACAACAAAAAACTTGAAAAAAATATTTTTAGTTTTAATTAACAATAACACTGTTTTGTGTAAAAATAGCTAAGCTTTTGCAGTCTGATCAAATTATGAAACAGATGTCACTTCTGGTTTATGTATTATACTGAAAATGAAATGTCATTGCATTGTGGAATACAGTATCCCATGCAACATGTTTTATTGTTCATCTTAGTTTTCTATGCATAACTTAACATACTGCGCACGCTCACTAAATATACTGCAGAAGTGGTGCTACTAGTATAGTATGCGATTCTAAATGTTGCCACAGACAAAAAGCAAGAACAGAAAAAGAGAAACTCAGAGAGCATTATAAGCAGCAGCACAGACGCTGATGTTCAGTCTAATGAGATAACATTTTTTAAATATCTCTCTTTTAATAAAACCACTCGTATCTCTCGTCATTAGCTCATGTTTTGGATTATGTGGTAATGTTCACTCTCATTTTTGTTCTTGCCGAGCAGAATTTATTCAGCATAACTCTATTAAAAAGGTCAAATGTAGTTAATTTCTTCAGGCTGTTGATCACATTCAGTGCATTTCATTTTATATTTATTTACAGTAGCTAGGAGCTGCAATAACTGTATATTTATTGCTAATATTGATGCTAAGTGTGCCATGATGGTGCTGTTTAATATTGATAAGTTATCTGCATTACTGAGGAAAACTGAGAAAGGCCTTGATGGTACTTTTTTTATTTCTAATCCATTTTCATGCAGTGTTATTTTATTTTATTGGTATTTATTAATATTGTACTATTATTCATATGCTATTATAGTATTTATTAATATTTTGAATTGGCTTTATTATATTTTCAGTTTTCATTTCATTGCCATTTAAGTTTTAGGAGTGTTGTTATGTGCTTGCCATTTTTTATTATATTTTTATATTTTTATTTAGCTTTCATTTATTATTTCATTTTTAATAATTTTAGTTCTTAACCTAAACGTAAAATGAAATGGTAACTAAATGAAATAAAATAATTTCTAGTGTTTATGCTTATGATGTTTATATAGTATATATTCTTTATTTATATTTTATAATATTATACTTTATTTCAAGTAGCGAAACATTCGCGGTATGTGCCTTTAAATGGAAAAGAAGATGCTCAAATGTGCTTTTGAGATACGCAAGAAACGGTGAGGTCTATTCTGCATCACACACGTATTTTCATTTGATGTGCATTTTTGTAAGGATCATTCGTTCATTTATTGCTTACTTTTATCTGCTGTCTGAGACGTCGTTGTTATAACGTGTTGTGGGTTGCGTCTTGATTCCGACTTGTCTGACAGAATGGCATTCTGAAGCTTCATGCTTTCTAACCTTATCTCCACTTTGTTGCAATTATTCTGTTTTTTTGTACATATAAAATACAAGATGCTTATATCAGTAGTCCTATATCATAATTGTGACCACAAAGTCTGTTTAAAATTTCTACCATTGTAACATGTTTACAATACATCTGCCAATGTCTATATATATACTATATATATACACATAGAGAGACCGTGTATCTTGTAATATATATACATATACATACATCATAAATATATTACGTTTATTTCTGTGCAACTCTGTCTACATTGGATTTATTTGAATAACTTAATGTACTTAAAGTGTGCACCAAGCATACATTCCTATAGGAATATACAAGTATTGGATTGGGACTCTGTATTCAATGACTCGGGGCACAAAAAACCTGATCGGGACCACCCTAGTAACAACACTGTTTTTGTATAAATAATATCTAAGCATTTACTTGTATTACTAGTTTTATATAAATTTACTGATATTTTTAAACTGACCTAAACTTATTTGAGTTAGTTGCCAAGGCAGCATTTCTAATTTTCGTTTTAAGTTGAAACACTAAAATTACTAACTAGAAATAAAAACTAAGACTAAAATACAACTTAAATAAAATAAATTAAACCGAAATAGTAATATTAATAGTAATACACCATTTTTTGTTTTTTAATTATTCATAGTCAACTAAAACAATTAAAAACTTTTTGCTAATTGAAATAAAGTTAAAATAAAATTAAAAAAATTTGATGAAAAACTTACCAAGAAAACATTTCTAATTTTCATTTAAGTTGGAACACTAAAATTACTAACTAGAAATAAAATAAAAGCTAAACCTGAAATAAAAATAAATAGTAATAGAATCTAACCTAAATAAAAAATACAAACCTTAATAGTAATAGTACAAGTAGTAGTAATATTAATAGTTAACAGTAATACATCTTAGTGTAACAGAAATATATCTATTTTTATTGTTATTTATAGTCGTTGACATATAGTCTCACAATTTTTGGACAAAATAAAACAAGCACAGTAAATCTTTTTTAGATTAAGAGATTTTTATATAAATATTAGTATTGTAATTTTACTTTTGCACTGTAAAATAAAATTATTATTGTTGTTGTTGTTGTTATATTAAACCCCAAATAGTAATATTTAAAAAATAATAAAAATGTAAATGACAAATGCACATAACAAAATTACAAAAAAATGTTATCTAAAATGAAAACCGAAAGTACAAATTAAAAGCTAGTTCAAAATATTAATTAAAACTATAATAGTTATATAAATAATACTAAAATAACACTGGTTTGCATGAGCAAACACCACTCACATTTATTTTATTTTATTATTATAAATTGTTTTTTTGAGAAAATATAAAAATCTAGTTTAATTTCATGTTGAATTGTTGTAGTATAAATAAAAACTTAGGGCGTGATGTCAGAGCGTCTGCATTAGACATGTGTTTTTAGGATTCAGCAGTATGCTGACACAGGTGTTTGTTGGTTAGTGTGCACTAAACGTAGCACAGCACACTGAGAGGTAAGCGGCCGCTTAGGGCCCCGGGGAATCAGGGGCCCCCATCTGATATTGGCGAGACAACATATTTGGCAAACGCTCCAGTGTGTATTTGTGTTCTGGAGAGCCTCAGACGTTTTTGTCAGGTGCTGAGTTCTGCAAGCTTGCGAATCCTCTCATTATAACAACGTGTAGATGGTAGATACGATGTAAATAAGAGATTAATTGTGCAGTGCAGACGGCTTCATTGATTAACAGAACGTTGTGAGATCGCTATGAACTGAAGTGAATGACCGCTTTTAGTGAATATAGAGGGAGCGCTCTTTGCGCACTTTCTAGGCTGTATAATACTGTTTGACTGTCTCAGAATGGATCTATTAACCCCAGCGAAGAAAGAATCGTGTTTCGTGTCACGATTTTATTTGTCTTTATGTTTCAAAATGACTCGCTCGTATAAATGCACGAATGCAATGACTTTTAGATTTTTGCATAATACTAGATTTCATTTTCGATTTGTTTCTCGGCAAACCCTACCGTATGCCTTAAGAACACTTGGGATATGGAACGAGTTGCATGGGATAATTTTTATGACATTTGAATCCTTTTTGTAAAAATATTGAAGAAGTTTACAGTTCATTAAATGGACAAGTGCAGGCATTTTTTCTAAATAATTTTTTATAATCTTAAAAAAAAAGGTAGCCTAATATGGCTTTAGAACAGCATCAGGTTGTGAAGGGTTTAAATAAACTAGTTATAGCTATAACCAACGAGAGAGAACACGAGCAAAATAAGGGTTAGACATAAAAGAGCATATAGTTTTTGTGTTGGGGCCCTATACCTGAGATTTGCTTAGGGCCCCCAAATCACTAAGTCTGCCCCTGGTCTTATGTTTGACTGCTTTGTTAATAGGAAAAAACAAATCACATGCTTATGCATTTGGCACACATTTTATCTAAAGAAACTTGCATTCAAAGTTTAATTTTGTCAGTTCATGCGTTCCCTGAGAATCCAAATGGTGACCTTTGCATTGATGCTCTATTGTTTGAACTTGCATTACTGCTCACTGCATACTGTTTTTAAAAATGGTAGGCAGTGCACAGCATATACCAGACCTGCACAATTAATCTAAATAAATCGTGATATGTAGAAAGGCTGTGATTTAATGCAGTAAATATATGCAGTATGCACTGTATGTTTCAGAGTGAAGCGAAGCGAAGCTCTGTGTTCATTTACACGCGAGCAGCTCATGATCCGGTTTTTGCAGTGGCTCAATGTCTCTGCTGCTCCACATGAACTCCATCTCTGCATCTGCTGTGAGTTTGGGGCGTTTATAACATGCATTTGAAAATGCAACATGCATCACTTTGTCTGTCTGTCTCTATGTCTTTCTGTCTGTCTGTCTGTCGGTCTGTCTCTATGTCTATTTGTCTTTTTGTCTCTGTCTGACTCTATGTCTGTCTGTCTGTCCTTTTTCTCTGTCTGTCTGTCTCTCTCGCTCTGTCTGTCTGTCTTTTTGTCTCTGTCTGTCTCTCTGTCTGTCTTTTTGTCTCTGTCTGTTTCTTTGTCTCTCTGTCTGTCTGTCTGTCTTTTTGTCTCTGTCTGTCTGTCTCTATGTCTGACTGTCTGTCTTTCCGTCCATCTGTCTATCTGTCTGTCTCTTTGTCAGTTCAATTAAATTAATTTAAATTCAAGTGAGCTTTATCGGCATGACTTGCACAGTATTGCCAAAGCATTGACTAGATCTACAAATCATTAAGTAGATAATTACATGGATACACTTTTTTAAATAAACAAGAAATAAGAAAATAGTTAAGATATTGTCTTAAAGAAGACCATCTCTCTGTCTGTCCGTCTGTCTGTCTGTCTGTCTGTCTG
>NW_015505635.1:230689-237741 GCF_001515645.1 Sinocyclocheilus grahami
TGTGTGCGATCGGTCTTCATGTCTTTGCACAAGAGCACATGGACATACAGACTCCATAATTAAACATCCACCTTTTATCCATCCGCTTCATCCCTCCATCATTCAGCTGTTTGTGTTTCAGGAGCGGCGGGATCAAGCCTCCGCTGAGCAGCCGGCTGTCCTTGGCATGACTTTCACCTGCGTGCGCACCATAGATGAAGGGATAAACGAGGTGAAGATGATGGGGGATTAATCTCCTTTATTTCAGCCTCAAGACACTGAGCCATTCTTCTGTAGATCTGCGTCGCTCAGCAAAGAGCAGGAACAGAGTCCTCGAAATGAAACAGAGAAATAGATTGAGATGTCTTTTGCTATCATAGCAAAATGATATGGATAAATGAGATTGAAAATAAGGGAACTTTGGGATGGATCAATGGGAAAGAATCCAATTTAGACCTCTTTTATATTTTAGGGTGTTTTCTTGGTTTGGTTGATTTGGTTTTGGCAGAAAGCTGAACTGAATTCATAATATGGCTTTTGGAATTATGTAATTTATAAGTGAAAGTGAATGTAGTTCACTGAGGCTGCAGTTATTATACAAAAAAAAGAAATATTATTATAATTTAAAATCGCTGTTTTATAAGTGAATCTATGTTAAACTGTAATGTATTTCTGTGATGCGCAGCTGTATTTTCAGCATCATTACTCCAGTCTTCAGTGTCACATGATCTTCAGAAATCAGTATAATATGCTGATTTGCTGCTCAAGAAACATTTCTGATTATTATCAATGTTGAAAACAGTTGTGCTGCTTCATATTTTTGTGGAAACTGTGATGCATTTTATTTTTCATGATTCACAGATGAACAGAAAGTTCAAAAGAACAGCATTTACTTGAAATAGAAATCTACTGTAACATTAGAAATGTCTATAAAGGTTATTGCTAACTAAAACTATTAAAACATTTTTGTTAATTGAAGTAAACCTGAAATAACTTAAAATCACTGTTTATTTTTAGGACCATTAATTTTTTGGGAATTGTGACATTGTTTTCACTGATGATTCTCATCTAATATTTTATTTTATATTAGCTTTATTGCAGTTAACAAAAATATATTATTAGTTTGTTTTATGGGACAATCTCATGAAAAACACATTGAGGTCATATTTCACCACAAAATAAAAATAAAATAAAATATATTTTGCTAAAAGAAAATTAAGCTTTGAAGTTTTTTTCTAATAGTAGCATAATTTATAACAATTTAATTAGTAGACTATAACACAATCTTTAGCTGGAGTGCTCATGATAGACACACACACACACACTCTCACACACACACACACAAACACACACACACACACGCACACACACACACACTCACACACAGGTTTACATTTGTGAAAAGTGGGGACTCTCCATAGGCGTAATGGTTTTTATACTGTACAGACCGTATATTCTATTGCCCTACATCAACCCTACCCCTAAACCTACCCCTCACAGGAGACTTTCTGCTATTTCAGATTTTCAATACACTCCATTCTGTGTGATTTATAAGCATTTTGAAAAGTGGGGACATGGGGTAATGTCCTGAAAAGTCACCTTCTCCTTGTAATACCTGTCATACCTTTGTCATTATACACATTTATGTCCTCATTTGTCACAAAAACGCGTACACACATTCACACACACACACACAGACAGACGCACACTCACACACACACACTCTCTCACACAAACACACACACTCACACTCACTCACACACACACACACACACACTCACACACACACACACACACACACACACACACTCACACACACACACATACACACACACACTCACACACACACACACTCACTCACACAGGGCTGAGTATTGTTTGTCTTTAGCCTTCTCCTAGTTTCCTGGTTTCCTTGCCTGTGTTTTGATCCTTGGAATGTTTACTTTGTTTTGATTGTTTGCTGCCTGCCCTGACCATTGCCTGTTGTTGGATTACTCTTTGCCTTGCCTTGGATATTGTTGTTTGCTGTTGTTTGAGCACGCCTGTCTGACTACACTCTTATTAAAGCCTTGTATTTGGATCCTCAACTCTGTTGTCACGCTCATCCATTACAAAATGTTTAATTATCACGAAAATAATGCAAAGAACCTTCAGAATGCTTCGTTTTCTTAATGCAAATATGAATTCTTAATTTTTAGTGAAATATTTTGCTTGTCAAAAAAAGTTGTCACCTTTTGGCCAAAATTAATTTTTGTATCAGACTGTATGCTGAATTAACCCTCCGGTGTTTTTTGACCGACAAATTATATGTTTTGTGTGTTAGAATGTATGACTTCATTGAAATGGTACTAAACTTGATAAAGGTTTTGGCACTTGCAGTGTGAACACCAATAAAAAAAATCATGGACATAATTCAAAAGGTTAAATGGAAACAAATGGGAAGTGAATTTCATCTAGCGGAAATGTTTGGTATTGCGACCAAATCCATTTAATTTTTTTGACATATCAACCTCAAATTTGGAACACAACTTGCTTATATTTATGGCTTTGATTTTTACTCAGTTGTTTTGGTAAATATATATTTCATATAACATTTTAAAACAGTATTTTGTGCATTTTTCCCCACTTTTTTAAATGTAGAATTTCAGCAATAACCTGCCAAGCGTCGTCTTTAAAAAGAGAACAATTTTAAAAGCATTCAAGATTTACAACAGCTTAAGTTGGAAAATTAATTTCATGGTCTACTGAAAAAGTGGTGTTAACAGGTAATAAATGGATCATAACGGTTCCATAAATATAATTAAGTAGCATAAAATCCCCTAAAAATACAAAATGTTAAATAAAAACATAATCAAACTAAAATACAGTGCATTCATTTAATTGCAATAAAAATCAGTCATCACGTGAGGAATAAATATCTGGTTATGTGAGAAACACATCTCTCCCATCAGAAAACTGCTGGATAGAAAGCAAGAGACTCTTAAATGTCTGACAGATTTCCCGCTTGTGCACTTTTATGATGAACGATGGTAATTAAATGTTCATTAAATAGGTGAGAATATCAATTAGCTGTAAACGAGAGAGAGAAACTTACTCATTCTGTCACACTAAAGAACTTTAATTCTTTAATTATATCATCAATTATTACCCTTTTTAAAGTTTTGGATGTTGGAGCTTGTGTGTATATTCATCCTTGATCACTTCTTTTCACTGTATAGTCTGTAATTCTCGCCTCTTTTATTGATCTCTGCTCGCAGGTTCTTCATTATAAACGATGGCGCTCCTTGAAGCTCAAGCCCATCTGTCTCCATAGAAGTTATTTCCCATAATGCCTCTGTCCCTCAGAGCGGGAGACGGAGAGCGTCGTTCTGAACATTTTCATCTTCATCCACCAATGAGAGACGCGTCTGCTTTGTAAGTGTCCCGACAGCTGTGCATCAGTGTTACTCTAGTATTATTTATAAACTGAGTTTTTATTAATATTTCGAATTCGTTTTTATACTTTCAGTTTTCATCGTAATTTAGTTTAAATATTTTAGTAATGTGTTTATGTGCTTTTGTAGTTTTTGTTTACTTTAGATATGACTATTTAGGGTTATTTTTATTTCAGTTTTAGTTTTTATTTTATTTGTAGTTATTTTACTGCTTCAACTTAAACCGACTGGGAAAAAATATAATAATATTATTATACGAAAAATTATATTATAATAATATTTATATTTTATTTTATTTTTTATTTCAGCTGCTTTTTGTCATTTTTGAATTCATTTTGTTTTTGTTTATTTAAAATATTATTATTATGTGTAATTAATTTTATTTATGTTCAGTTTAATTTTATTTTTTATTTATTTTACTTCCAGTTAGTCATTTTAGTGCTTCAACTTTTAAAAAAACGACTTAGTTGTTGTTTATTTTAAATATTTCTATTTATGTTAATTTCTTTTTATTTTAGTTAATTTTTTAGAAATACTTTTATGTGTTTTGTCATTTTATTAGTTTTTGTTTGTGTTAAATATTACTATTTTTAGGCTTAATTTATTTTTATTTGTTTACTTTTAGTTAAGTTTTAGATTTTATTAATTTTATTTCCAGTTAGTCATTTTAGGGCTTCAACTTTAAATGAAAATTAAAAATGCTAAACAACTAACAGAAATAACAATACATACAAAAACATATTATATTTTGCTTAATTAGAAAGAAGCCTATTTTAGGACAATTTATTTTTTTTGGCATTTTGACATTGTTTTAATAACAAATAAACTTGTCAAATTCTCATTAATATAATGCAACAGGTATTTTTTTAATCTTATCTCTATATATTTAATCTCTACATATTTAAAGGCAGTTCAACAAATAGTAGCATCATTTATAAATATTTTATACATTTTATTATTATTATTTAATTAGTAGACTATAACATTGTTTTGCATTACAGTAATGAGAATTTGGGGTTAAATGTGTTTAATTGTCATGTAAATAATACACAAAAAACATAATTATTCTAAAATAGCTATCATTTTCTTTCTGCAAATACAAATTCATAATTTTTAGCATGAAATATCGTTATTAATATTAATGTGACAGTAAATGTTCTTCTCTTAGAAATGCTCTTTGCAGGAAGAGCAATGGGAAATCTAAACATATAATTATAGTTCATTACATACCCAAGGACTCCATGGAGACTGCTTCTCGCAAGCCTATATACATAATTAATATGCATGAGAGAGAATAATCTGCTCGCATAATGCACGAATTTCACACCGACCCGCGCTGAATCTGTTTTGGGCTTCAGCCAATATAATAAATAATCAGCAGGAACACTGACTCTCTTTCTGAATGATTTATCAATGCATATTATTCTAGATAAGCACAAATCAAATGTTTGTCTTTGTTATGTGCAGTAATTTGCTTGGTTAATGTCACTTCAAATATCAATGAATGCAGAATTTCTGTGTATACAGTAATATAATGCTGGTTGACAAGTGTCATATTTCAGATCGATTCACATTATTGTAAATTTAATATCACAGAGATACTGTGATTTTTTTTCTTCATATTTTGAATTGAGTTTATTTTTATATTTTCTGCTTTCTTATTAATTTTAGTTTTAGCAATTTAGTTGTGTTTTTGTCATTATTTTAATATGTGTATATTGTTTTCATTAATTTAGGGGTTAAATGTGTTTAATTGTCATGTAAATAATACACAAAAAACATAATTATTCTAAAATAGCTATCATTTTCTTTCTGCAAATACAAATTCATAATTTTTAGCATGAAATATCGTTATTAATATTAATGTGACAGTAAATGTTCTTCTCTTAGAAATGCTCTTTGCAGGAAGAGCAATGGGAAATCTAAACATATAATTATAGTTCATTACATACCCAAGGACTCCATGGAGACTGCTTCTCGCAAGCCTATATACATAATTAATATGCATGAGAGAGAATAATCTGCTCGCATAATGCACGAATTTCACACCGACCCGCGCTGAATCTGTTTTGGGCTTCAGCCAATATAATAAATAATCAGCAGGAACACTGACTCTCTTTCTGAATGATTTATCAATGCATATTATTCTAGATAAGCACAAATCAAATGTTTGTCTTTGTTATGTGCAGTAATTTGCTTGGTTAATGTCACTTCAAATATCAATGAATGCAGAATTTCTGTGTATACAGTAATATAATGCTGGTTGACAAGTGTCATATTTCAGATCGATTCACATTATTGTAAATTTAATATCACAGAGATACTGTGATTTTTTTTCTTCATATTTTGAATTGAGTTTATTTTTATATTTTCTGCTTTCTTATTAATTTTAGTTTTAGCAATTTAGTTGTGTTTTTGTCATTATTTTAATATGTGTATATTGTTTTCATTAATTTAGGTATTTTAGATAAACCAAATGAAAATGAGAAATTTTGTCTTGGCAACCAGCTTAAATAAAATAAGTTTAAGCCATTTTTTATTACAATGTTTTTTGTTTACATTTCGTTTCATTTAAAGTTGATTGATTTTTAACTAATTGTTTTAGTTAGTTAGATTCACATGAATAAATTAATCAGTTATGAAACAAATTTATTTTCAGGCTCTAAAATGAAAATAGCTTCATTATGAAGCTCAATTCAGTTCAATGTTTATTCAGCTCAGTTCAATGTTGTTTTAGTATCAATGAGATACTATAATTTTTATTAATATTTTGAATTAGATTTTGTTTCTGCTTTCATATTCATTTGAGTTACATTTTTAGTAATTTTGTGTTTTTGTAATTTTGGATGTCTATAAAGTTTTCATACATTTTTATTTTTTATATTAAATTAAATTAAAAAAATGAAATAAAATAAGTTTAGAAATTTTGTAAATATTTTTTTAAAAATTAAAAAAAAAAATTAAAATTAATTTTTAAAAAAATTAATAAAATGTAACATGGCAACTAACATTTAAAAAATGGACAATTACAAAAATGACTAAACCAAATATAAATTAAAGCTAAATAGAAATATTTTTTAAAAATGTAAAAAAAATAAAGAAACATAAAATGAAAATAAGCTAATTTTAAATATTAACAAATACTATAATAGTATATAAATAATACTAAAATAAGACTGATATTCATGCGATTTAAATAATCTTGAAATAAAGCTGAAATAAAAGACATTTAAGTGGTTAAAAACTTAAATGCCTGAAACTAAACTAACTGAAATAAAGAAATTGAATTTGAAAAACTAAAATGACTAAAACTGAAAGAAATATAACTTAAAGCTAAATAGAAATATAAAAAAAACTAATAAAAATGACAAAAAAGACATTACAAAATGACTAATTAAAATGAAAATATAAAAATAAAATCTAATACTTAATATTAATACATGGGTCAAAGACAAAAAAGGGTTTAAGCATAAAAACAATATTGCTTTAAATTGTTGTTTTTTCCAAAATTTACTGTTTAATGTCAATTCATACCGAGCAAAAAATAAATATCATACATTTTCCCCTGATTTACAGAAGACACCCAGTAAAATGACATTCAGTGTAACAATCTCGTCAGGCATATTTACAACAAAAATC
>NW_015505635.1:238738-279742 GCF_001515645.1 Sinocyclocheilus grahami
AAAAAGGGTTTAAGCATAAAAACAATATTGCTTTAAATTGTTGTTTTTTCCAAAATTTACTGTTTAATGTCAATTCATACCGAGCAAAAAATAAATATCATACATTTTCCCCTGATTTACAGAAGACACCCAGTAAAATGACATTCAGTGTAACAATCTCGTCAGGCATATTTACAACAAAAATCAATTTTATGACATATTAAAAAAACCGAATTTCACCCCAAATACTAATTCGTTGTTATTTAAAATTTTTAAATGTGCCACTATAATAGCTTTTGACCATTTGTTAGTAAGAAATTTTTACTCATTTAAAACCCAATAAAATGTAATATGCTCCCTTATTCTTTTACATATTTTAATATGCACACGTCAGAATAAGCATGTTGTTTGAATTTTTACATAAATATAAATGTTGCACTGAACGACAACGTAACATTATTTCAACCAAATTGACATTTTATTCTCCAAAAACATATTTGAAACCTTAAAAGTAGACACTTTACTAACATTTAATGTGTTTTCTGTGGACATATAATCACTTTTGTCAATTTCTTTTGATGCGGACATCTTCACGTCTTTGACCCACATACAGAAGTGTATAAATAATACAAAACACTGATATTCATGCATTTTTGAATAATTTTCACATGTGGGCCTGTGTGAAAGCGCAGCGTCGTGTCTTTAAGAGCTGCGTTTGTAAAGGACTAATGTGAAGTACTGACACTTTGCTCTGCGTTATGAGGCTTGAAATGAGCGTGCAAGACATTTGTGCTCATTGTGTAATTAAAGTCATAGAGTTTATGGTCTCGTCGCAGTATCAGGCTAATGGGGAAGTTGTGGCCTAATGGTTAGAGAGTCGGACTCCCCGGGCGCCGCAGCATAAATGGCTGCCCACTGCTCCGGGTGTGTGTTCACGGTTTGTGTGTGTTCACTGCTGTGTGTGTGTGCACTTTGGATGGGTAAAATGCAGAGCACTAATTCCGAGTATGGGTCACCATACTTGGCCACATGTCATGTCACGTCACTAATTATAAAATCAGAGAAATTAGGATGCAGTGAATGTCGGCGAGTGACTAAACATGACTTTGCATGTTAAAAATCCACCAAAAACTGCCCTGAATCCTGTAGAAGAGTAGCATTATTCACACAGGCTGCTTTTATTCTGAAGCCTAAACAAACACCGTCTCTTCTGTGAATCTATAGCATAATAGATCAGCGCTGACAGCTTCATTAGGCTGAACATAGACGAGACTTTAACAGCCGCACACAATGAATGGGCCTTATTATAAAATACACATTATTGAAAATTAGATTTGTTTTAACTAAGGTAACATTTGGAGTAGAAAATGAACCCCAGATGTCAAAAAGGTTAAAAAGGGACAAACCCAGCTATTGGGTTGTTTTGACCCAGCGGCTGGGACTCTTTTTAACCTTTTTAACATCTGGGGTTCATTTTCTACTCAAAATGATGCATTCATACTTAAACACTATTCACTGATTGTTAGCGTCATTGTGTATAATGCGCCAAGTATTGAGATCTCCGAGTTCATTCAGTTAATAAATGTTGTTTGAGTAAAGTTTACGAACTGTGACTGAGTGAAATGTACTTGAGTATTGCAGGGTAAACTTAAAATAATTAAGTAGAAATGACTCCTCAAACTCTAACTGGCCACGTTAAATTTACTTATTTCCTTTACTAATTTTACATAACTTGGTTAAGTAGATTTTACTTAATTCCATACTTAAAATATGAGTGCAAAAATAAAAATTGATTTTCTTTTTTTCCCAGTGTGAATGTGTGTGTCTGTGTTTGTATCTGAGGGCCGGGGAGGAGCTCAAGATGAGCGGTGATGCTGTGAAAGTGTGCCAGAGTATCAGCCCGACATATGCAGCAGCACCTGGACACACACACAGTTATGTCCTATGGGTTGTTTTCCAGAACATAATATTAAATGGTCAAAGAGCATTTGTCTGGGCCCTGCCACAACAACAACATCTTTTTTAACAAATTTATTACAGGCTAGCAAAGTATAGCCGGGTTTCTTTTGAACAGGAAGTATAAATTAGGAGTGGAACAGAGGCTTCAGGAGGGGACGAGGCCAAAACAACAAACAAAAGTTCAGTCTAACTAGGGAGTTAAGTCCTTTACTAAATCTCTCAAAGAAAAAGAAAATCAACAACAGAAAGTACGCTCACTCCCTGTCTAGCCACCAAACAGGAGAAAACAGGGGTTTATGAAAATGAAATGGCGCCCGCCTCCCTACAATTCCCAATCATAACTTGCAACAAAAACAAACAATCAGATGAATAACAGTTTTACAAAATAATAGAGTTTAGAGCACTTGGTCACAACAGGACTCTTCACTTACGTTTAGCAGGACTAAGGAATTCACTAGAGAAAAGGCAACTAGAGCAACAGCATTTTAAACCAACGAGTAAAAATGTTCGCAACCATGCAGATTCCCAACAGCTGCATCACAGTTTCAACAAACTGGACCGGGCAGGACACAGATCAGGCTCTGGAGAAGGATTCTCCCTGGTTGAGAGTTGTGTTCTGCTTTTATGCTGCTTCCCTCCTGGCTGGTAAGCAGGTGCAGCTGGGGGAGCAATCAGGCCACCTGCCAGAGTGGAGAGTGGGAGGAGCCAGAGGAGAGCAGGACACATGCACATAACAACAGAAGGAAACGCACAGTATCTTAAAGTCATGACAGAACTATACGTCTTTGGGACGTAACACACTCACACACACACACACACACACACACACACACACACACACACCTCAAACACACTCACGCTTGACCAGACACTGAGAATTCAATTCTGTTCAGCTGTTCAGAAATCTGTGGCTGAGCTGCTAAAGCACAGGATTCATGAGCCGAATGCTGAACACACATGAGCGGCGCAGAGGGTAAAGCATTACCTTTACTTTCTGAAAGTAACAAGTGGTGTTATTCAGAGGTCAAACTTAAACTGTAAAAAAAAAAATAATAATAATAATAAAAAATAAATACAATATTTTGCTTCAGTAAATATTATGCGAGGTTAGCAGATTAATTGTCTTTGCAATGACTGTATAATGAACCAATAGGAGCAAAGCTGTGTGTGTGAGAGAGAGAGAGAGAGAGAGAGAGAGAGACTAGTTAATGTCAAAACTGCCTATGATATATAACCTAAATATCTGCTTATTCAAGCACCTTTCCCTCACATTCTGAACATGCCAATATTATTTTAGTATTATTTATATAATTCACACACACACACACACACACACACACACACACACACAAGCACTCACACACACAAGCACTCACACACTCACTCACTCACACACTCACACACACACAAGCACTCACACACACACAAGCACTCACACACACACACACACACACACAGACACTCCTCAAACACACTCACGCTTGACCAGACACTGAGAATTCAACCAGAGGATTCTGTTCAGAAATCTGTGGCTGAGCTGCTAAAGCACAGGATTCATGAGCCGAATGCTGAACACACATGAGCGGCGCAGAGGGTAAAGCATTACCTTTACTTTCTGAAAGTAACAAGTGGTGTTATTCAGAGGTCAAACTTAAACTGTAAAAAAAAAAATAATAATAATAATAAAAAATAAATACAATATTTTGCTTCAGTAAATATTATGCGAGGTTAGCAGATTAATTGTCTTTGCAATGACTGTATAATGAACCAATAGGAGCAAAGCTGTGTGTGTGAGAGAGAGAGAGAGAGAGAGAGAGAGAGACTAGTTAATGTCAAAACTGCCTATGATATATAACCTAAATATCTGCTTATTCAAGCACCTTTCCCTCACATTCTGAACATGCCAATATTATTTTAGTATTATTTATATAATTAAGTATTTTTTAATAGTATGAATTAGCTTTTCATTTTCAGTTTTAATTTGAGTAATTTTATGTGCTTTTGTCATTTTTAGTAGTTTTTTTTCTATTTTCTAATTTTTTCTTTTATATATTTTACATTTTTTGGTATTTGTAAAATATTTTTATTTTGCTTTTATTTATTAAAGTTTGTTATTTTAGTACTTGAACTTATTTTATTTCAGTAAGTTGCAAATGAAACTTTTCTAATTTTCACTTCAAATTTTAAGTATTTTTTATTTCAGCTTGATTTAAATTGATTCAATAAAAATGTAAAATGTAATTTAAAAATACATTTAATTGAATTAAAATGAATTTGATATTTTGTTTTTGATATTTATGTTGAATGAAATAACTAAATTTCTTAATTCCATTCTTAATTTTAAAAAAATAGTTCTATTCAACTTTATTTCAGTTTTAGTCATTTTAGTACGTGAACTTATTTTATATCAAATGGCTACAAATGCAACATTTCTTCTTTTCTAAGTTTTGAAGTTTTCATCTGATATTTATACATCATTTTATTTCAGTTAAATTTTAATGAATGAAAATAATTTTTTCATAAATTTAGTTTTTGATATTTATGTTGAATAAATACAATTTTTATAGTTTTTTTGACAATCATTTCAAGTAAAAAACAATGTTTTTATGGTTTTTGTTTTAATTTAGTTACAAATAATAACCCTGTTTATTAGTAAATGGCAGTGTAGCTAACTACTTTTGAAAAGAATGGCTTGATTGTAGCTCAAATAAATTAAAGCTAAAGTGTAATATTTAACAAATAATAAAAATGACAAAAGCACATAAAATTACTAGTGCTGCCAAACGATTAATCGCGATTAATCGCTTCCAAAATAAAAGTTTTTGTTTGCATAATATATGTCTGTGTATATTTATTATGTATATTAATACACACTCATACAGTATATATTTTGAAAATATGAAAATACATGTATTTACATGTCTATATTTATATTCATATAATTTATAGTTTAAATAAATACATTTAATATATAAACATAACATATTTTTCTAAAATATATACATGCATGTGTACATACATAATAAATATTCACAGTACACATATATACATTATGTAAAGAAAAACTTTTATTTTGGATGCGATTAATCGCGATTAATCATTTGACAGCACTAAAAAATACTAAAATAAAATGCCAACTAGTTGAAACTAAGTTTTGTATTTTATTGCATTTTTTTCTAACAAATAATAATAATAATAATTATTATTATTATTATTAAAGTGGTTTTAGTTTCAGTAAACCATAATCATGTTCATATCTTAGTTTAGCTAACTACTTTTCAAAGCAGTTAATTGATTGAAGCTTAACTATTTTCGGTTACGAATAGTTTCTAGCTCAAGAAACTAGTTTTACTCAGCTTAACCAGTCCCTCTCAGCGTTTCATAACCACCTTCAGCATCACATCAGACACACGTGTTCCTGACTCACTCTCAATCTGCCCAGAAAAAGACTACATTCATGAAAGAATCAAACACTGAATCTGCGAGCGGGTGACATTTATCTGCCCTCAGCACATTGCCGGAGCTGTTTTTCTGGCCTGCATGTTGTTAGGGCAGATTTTATAGCTCAGTACAGGAACGCAGCCAAGGATTGTGGGTAAAGAGCTGCATGCCAGGCGTAATGAAGACGCAGATCAATCCAGCGCAGGAGAGAGTGGGACTGATGTGGGATTGGGCTGTAGCTTGTGTTCATATAATGAGGAAAGAGACAGAAATGAACATTACAGTCCATCACTGTATATTTACAGCGGGCGTTTGTCGTGCACGAGGCGGATTTCATTCACCTGCTATTTGGTTTTAAAATGCCAACATTTGCAGTTAGAGATGAACACAAGATTGTAATAAACACGAATGTACCATATCATCCATTTCATTAAGTTGGCTTGAAAAAGACAACTTACTGAAATCCTACTTAAACTACTTCTTCTGAGACCAAATTTTAAAGTGTATCTCCTCCTAGACTTTTAAAGCTACAACCACCAAACTCGGGTCAGACCTTCAGACTGGTCTGACTCGGGGTGCTATATCTTTTCTAACTGATCCGGCTTACGGTTTTCGTAAACCAGAGTATCAAAACCACCTAAAATCCCATAGACTTTCATTGAGGGGGTGAAAACTTTTACACAATAAGACTTATGGTGTATTTAAGCTGTCCAAAGACAGCTAAAACCCCCCAGCTAAAACCAGCCTAAGCTGATTGACTGCTTTTAATTCTCCTCTGTAATTTTTCTCTTTACAGCTATGGACACCTGCAGATATTTATGAAAACATTTTTTTTTAAATCAGGCAAATATCAGTCAGCTTTCATCCTGAAGGTCCTCTTCCATCATTTTTTTTTAATTGCTCTGGCGAGTTTTCTTATTATTTATTATCACAAATTTACATATTCCATATGTCTTTTGTGCCACACAAATTTTAAACAAATAGTTTGGGATTGTTAGTGTCACGAATTCAGTCCATGGACTTCCGTTTATTCACCACCAGATGTCACACTTTCCATTACATTGACTCTCGCACAACACAAACTGTTGCATAGCACCCCGGACTACATTTCCCATCATTCTTTGCACAATTTGCACACCGCCCTGATTGCACTCATTGCACACAGCTGTTTCTAATTTCCTCATTCACTATATAACACCCACTCTAACCACCTTTCTCTGCTGAGTATTGTTTAGCCTGTACCCCTTTCCGAGTCTCCGTGTTTTGCCTTGCCTTGCCTGTTTTTGCGTTTTTTGATCTTTGCCCGTTTCCTTGGATTTCTCCCTCTCGTCTCGCCCCTTTGATTCTGTCTGCTGATCGGTGACCAACGCTAGCCCTGGGACTATTCTTGTGTTTTGCCCACCATATACCTGTTTGCCATTGTTTTGACCCTGCCTGTGTACTACGTCTCTTTTAATAAAGCCTGCAGGTGGATCCACACGTCTCACGTCTCGTCAGCCCCGTTACAGTTAGCTGTGGCAACACCAGAAAAACTAAATTGCTGCTGCGTTTAATACACATCGTGTGCAAAATGTAGTTTTGTGAAGACCAGAAGATAGTGGAGATGAAAATGAGATAAAACCCTGTAGTCTCACATATTCAGGGTTTCCCAAACTTTTGTTAGATGAAAAAAAACAAAACAATAATAATTAATTGAAATAATAAAAATGTAAGATTAAAATAATTTTTTAATTAAATCAATTAAAAAAAAATATATATATATATATATATACACACAAAAAATCTTCAAATTATACAATTATGTAAATTTTTATTTAGTCACCCCCATCCAAACTGCATTCATCCCACTAATACCTTGATGCATAAACTTCTGCTTTATTTTCTTGTTTCAGTTTTCAAGAGCCAGAAGTGAGTGAAATGCTGAAATGCTCCCAGCAGCTTCAACTTGATTTTCCCTTTTAAAAGTGTCAACAAGCTCCCAGCTGCTTCAGGAAGGGAATGTTTTACCAGCTCAGCGGATGCAGAAAATCAAGAACGCTAGCTGGAAATTGTCCCGAGGCGCTGGGGTTAGTGATGCTTGATTGCGTGAAAAGAAACACAGCGGCCTATAAAGACAAAAAAAAAAAACTCATGTATTTGAATTGAAAACAATATTTCATATTCGTTTGGATTACACAGTTTTAACAAACAAACCAGGCTTATGTATTTAACTAAAAAATTAAAAAATAAATAAATTGAATTACTTGAAATAAAATAAACATTAACTGAAACAAAATATAAAAACTAATTTCAGCTGTTTGCTAAGGCAACATTTCTCATTTTAATTTAGTTTAACTTGATGCACTAAAATAAACTAAAACTGAAATAAAAATGTATATAGACATATAAATATAAAAAATAAAAGACTACTAAAAATGACAAAAACATGCAACAAAATTACTAAAACTTTAAAATTAAAAATAAAAATAAAAATAAATAAAAATAAATTTCAAATATCAATGACAACTATAATAGTATCTCAGTGATACTAAAATAACACTGAAACCAACTAATAAACTTAATGTGATGCATATTTGTCAAATTTAGACGACAAATGAAATGAGTAAGAAACAGGTAAGATTTAGTACTAATAAACTAAATATAAATGCACAATATCCAGATTTATTTATCATAAACTCAGTGTTTTAACTAACTTAATGTATCTTGTTATTTAGCTTTTTCCTCAATTTGAAAATATGATTATATGAATAATAAAATGGACGTAAATAGTTCATAACAAACGATGCCATGATTTTTGAGTGCATTTTCATTTATGTATGCCTGACAAACATGCATCACATTAAGTGTATTGGTTTGAGTTTAAACTCTGATATCCAAATGCATGGGAATTTTATATGCAATTCAAAGACATAAATATATATTTTTGGGGGTTTTGTAGTGTCCACCGGTTCCAAGTGTCAAATCCAGGCTTCTCTAATGATGGCCTGCATCTTTCTAACCCGTAACGCCACAGCCTGCGGTGCTGGATTACTCTAAACCGGCTGGAGATTTCTCTCACAGCCTCGGGTGGAAATGTTGAAGAGCACACGGATAAAAGCAGCGCTGGATGGGAAGTCCATAGTGCGGGCTGTTATTGTGTGTCAGTGCTGAGAGAGAAGCTTCAATGCGACCGTGACCTATATTTACTGCTCGAGTGCATTTCGCTCTTGTTACGCTGAGAGAGATTCTGGACGGAGAGACACGGATGAGAGAAAGAGAGAGAGAGCCGTGAGCAGAGCCATCTGGTAAACCTCAAAGACACACACATGCAGCAAACACACTTTATAACAACCTACTTAAGGCAAAACACCATGCACAGGTGAAGAGGGTAAAACATTTAAAGGAACAGTTCACCTAAAAATTTGTGCAAATGAGCTCAGGCTTCAGAAAATCCATGATTAGCTTCTTCATCAGATTTGTAGAAATGTAGCATTGCATCAGTGTCTCAGCAATGGATGCTCTGCAGTGAATGGGTGCCGTCAGAATGAGAGTCCAAACAGCTGATAAAAACATCACAATAATCCACAAGTAATCCAGTCCATCAGTTAACATCTGGAGAAGACACACACTGCGTGTTTAAAGGAAATTTCGCTGACATTTTGGGGATTTTGGAAATCCAGCTGACAGGAAACGTTCTCAGAATATTCTGGAAAGGTTCTCTCAAAGATATGAACAAATAGTCTTCCAGTTATATTAATAGAACATTTTTTATAAAGTTCACTGGTCTGTAATAATATTCTCAAAATGTTAGCACAGAAACATTATATTTATAGCCCTACATCATTCATGGAATGTTTTTTCCCCCTGAAACGTTTAAGTTTAAATCTAACATTTTTGTTTTAGAACACTCAAAAGTAACATTCCCATAATGTTTACAAAATGACACAATGGAATGTTTCCTTAACGTTTGAAAAAACTTTTCCCAGAACAATCAGAAATAACATTTCTAGAACTTAATGGGAACATATTTTTGTTAGCTGGGTATCTTTTTTTATCACTCCATAAATCACACAGACACTGTAAGAATAATTCCGTAAAATTTACGGTAAAAAAACGGCAGCTGGTTGCCGGAATTTTACCGCTTAACGTTTGAAAAAACTTTTCCCAGAACAATCAGAAATAACATTTCTAGAACTCAATGGGAACATATTTTTGTTAGCTGGGTATCTTCTTTTATCACTCCATAAATCACACAGACACTGTAAGAATAATTCGGTTTTAACTTAAATTTACAGTTAAATACCGTAATTTCATTAACTGATATAATGTTAATATACCAACCTATTGAAGTACTGAAATCTGTTTTGTAGCTTTGTAATACACTGATAACCACCAAATGCAGGAGGTGATGAGAAAGTCACATGATGAACCAAAGCCAATCACAAGCAGCTTTTAAATAATAACATATATAGAAGGTGCACAGTGTCATTCACACAAACACTAAATACCATTACGGTAATACACATGAAACTGAAATAATGCAATAAACATTAATTTAACAACATTAGGAGTAACACACAACCCTAATGTACACAACTGACAAGAAAAAACTAAGAAGAAACAGTTATTTCAACAAAAAAACATCAAATTTGAAATATAACGCAGGGAATTCTGGGAATGTCAATTTACGGTTATTTACTGTAAATTATACTGTCTTTTTCACTTCCAAAAACAGTATACTACCTTAAAATGAATGTCTAATACATGTAATGTCCAATACAGTTTTTCACCGTATATAGTAGAGGAATTTACCGTTAACCATTTAACAGGTTTTTACTGTAGCATTTTTACAGTCTTTTACCGTTAAATTCACGGTCATTTTTTACAGTGTACTGTCAACAGACAGAAAAAAAACACTTTTGTTGTATTTTTAGGAATAAAATGTTATATATAAATCAGTATGAATGAAATATGAACAAACCCCTCAGTTAAAGCCTTCAGATTACAGATAAGAATAAAACTGAAAGTTTTGGTGAAGTGGAGAGAAAACTCACAGCCTTTAAAGATATGCACTTTTGCCCAATTTTTTTTAGGAATAAAATGTTGTATAAATCAGTGTAAATGATGTATGAACAAACCCCTCAGTAAAAACCTTCAGAATATAGATAGATAGGAACAAAACTAAGTTTTGGTATTTGTAAAAGAAAAAAACTCTTTAAAGATATGGATTGGAATTGAAATATACAGACACAAATAGATAAAGCGCAATGAAATAAACACTTAAATGTGTATTTTGGTTGTTTTCTTTCCAATAGTTTGAAACAAAACTTTATGAAAAGCCAAAAAGTCCAAAATATCAAAAGTGACTGGTGCATGAGAAACAATGTTTTGGCTTTTAAAAATCAATTGCAAATCTAAACCCACATGCAATTGCAAAGTCTTGGATAAAACAAGGACACAGAATATCGGACTAGCAAAGTTGCACATGCAGAAGATAAATGATGTGCACAATAACGAGATCTGTAATTGGCTCATTCTTTCACTCAGTGGAACAATTTACTCAATTTGCACAAACCCGATTGAGTTGTTTGTCTGTTTGACTCGGGGCTTGTTTGGAGAGATCACGGGCTTTAATGCCATCATTAATTCACTTCATAAAGCAGATGTTTAAATAAGACACAAAAATGATCAATCTGTCATGATTTACCCGCCCTCGTGACAGTCCAACCCTTCACTTTCTCCTGTTGAACACAAAATCATATGGGCTATTTTTATTGGACTTTTATTCTGCTTTTTTTGGAGTTTAACAGCCTGGTCACCATCTGCATTTGTGAGTTTGAACCCATGGCATGGCGTTGCAAGCACAGTACTGTACCACTTAAGCTGCTTTTGGCTTAAACGCAATTAAAGTTTGGTAAAAGTTCTATTTAGCTGATGTGCTTGAAAATATTAAAAGAGGTTGCTGAATAATTGAACTCAGGGTTTCTGCAGTTCTTAAAAAGTCATGTTTCTTGCTTTCACAAATTAAGTCCTTAAAAGTTCTTTAATCAGAGCAGAAGGTCTAAAATTCATAAAAACACTAAACGCTGCATGCACTGCAAAAATGATCATCTTCATTTGTAATTTAGTTTTGTTTTCCGATACAAATCTCTAAACATTCTTAAATCAAGATACATTTACTGGAGATACAAAGTGAACAAATGAAGTCCTGTTTTTATTATACATTATACAGTAGATATTTGACTACTAATTAACATTAAAGGGATATTTCACCCCAAAAAAATTTATTCTGTCATCATATACTCTTTGTTGTTCCAAACATGACTTTCTTTTCCTTTGTATAACATAAAAGAATATATTTTGAAGAATGTTGGTAACCAAACAGTTTTGTTTCCTATTAACTTCCATTATGTGGACAAAGATTACAATGGAAGTCAATGGGAACTGGAAATTAACAATCCAAGTCTGAAGTCTGATTTTAGAGATGGAGCAAGTTGTTATATTTTGATGACATATCCTTTTCTTTAAAATAATGTGCACTAATGAATAGTTATTACAGTGACATCAGAAACATGCATAACCTTTTCCACCATGCACCGTTCAATGTGACGCGAGGGGAAATATTTTTTACTACATAGTTTTGTCAAAACATTAAAAATACACCTCCAGAAAATGTCCAGTGGAAAAAACATGGGTTGTGAAAATGAGAGTGAGCTTGAACGCAAAAACAGTAGGACACATTGATCACACTGTCTTCTGTCCCTCATTTTCCAGAATATTGTAGATTATGGATTTAGGGATCGGATGTTTTGAATGTCCTACCGTAGCAGAGAAACATGCTAAAAACACCCAGAACCAGCCAGAATGTCAAAGCAGCGGTCTAGCAACACATTAAAGCTGCTTTGAAATGACATGTGCACTTCACAAATCAATGCGAATTGACTGTTATGTAATTGATCGTTTTCGTGTGACGTTACACCCTTATAGGGTCCGTGTATCTTCTGGACATTGGATTTTCTACTAAAAATAAATCAATAAAGAGAAATGAGAAACGGTTAGATTATTATTATTTTTTTTCGTTTTGTTTAAGGAACGGAAAAGCGAACATTTAGCTGGATTTTTAGTATTATTGTTCATGGGTAAAAAATTTGATTATGGTTCACTAATCTAATCAGCGGCGCTAATATTAAACGATTTGCATCTTACCTCGCTCTCTTTCAGCAATAAAGTGACGATTCGTGCTGAAATCTGCGCTCTGCTTCTGTGAACAGTAAAGCCCGCCCGCCTACTTTGATTTGATTGCTATATCAGTTTTCTTGACGTTGATGAGCGCTGCTAACCTGCTGAGCAGGCCAGGCTGAAAATGTAACTTTTACAGCTTTTTGGCATCTTAAAAAACAGAGCGCTGCGTAATGGAGTGCAGCAGATCAGTGCAAGACCTGGGGGTGGGGGGAAGATTGGCCATTTCTAATTATTGGGGGGAACTTGTCCCCCTCAATGTCTATGGTGGTTAGGGCTCTGGGGTAGCACAAATTATCAGAACACCGGTCACGTGACTGAAAGCTATGAATTGTCCACGATCCCTTATCCGCTCTGTGTTTTTGCTCCAGTGCTGCACTTGCGCGTCGCTCCCTGAGCGTGTCAGCGGGGTGAGCTGAGAAACCAAACAGCAGCGTGAGCACTGAGCAGCAGATAGACGGAGACAGCGACAGTGTGTGTTCTGTCTCTCTCTCACACACGCACATGCACGGGAGCGAACGAGAGCTTTATCTGGGAGAGCATCTCTGGTCGTGCGCGCAAGGAGGAGAGAGTGTGTGTCGGCGTTTCTGATGCCAGAGAGGTAAACACACACACACACACACACACACACCGTGAACCTTGAACGCAAAAACAGTAGGACACATTGATCACACTGTCTTCTGTCCCTCATTTTCCAGAATATTGTAGATTATGGATTTAGGGATCGGATGTTTTGAATGTCCTACCGTAGCAGAGAAACATGCTAAAAACACCCAGAACCAGCCAGAATGTCAAAGCAGCGGTCTAGCAACACATTAAAGCTGCTTTGAAATGATATGTGCACTTCACAAATCAATGCGAATTGACTGTTATGTAATTGATCGTTTTCGTGTGACGTTACACCCTTATAGGGTCCGTGTATCTTCTGGACATTGGATTTTCTACTAAAAATAAATCAATAAAGAGAAATGAGAAACGGTTAGATTATTATTATTTTTTTTCGTTTTGTTTAAGGAACGGAAAAGCGAACATTTAGCTGGATTTTTAGTATTATTGTTCATGGGTAAAAAATTTGATTATGGTTCACTAATCTAATCAGCGGCGCTAATATTAAACGATTTGCATCTTACCTCGCTCTCTTTCAGCAATAAAGTGACGATTCGTGCTGAAATCTGCGCTCTGCTTCTGTGAACAGTAAAGCCCGCCCGCCTACTTTGATTTGATTGCTATATCAGTTTTCTTGACGTTGATGAGCGCTGCTAACCTGCTGAGCAGGCCAGGCTGAAAATGTAACTTTTACAGCTTTTTGGCATCTTAAAAAACAGAGCGCTGCGTAATGGAGTGCAGCAGATCAGTGCAAGACCTGGGGGTGGGGGGAAGATTGGCCATTTCTAATTATTGGGGGGAACTTGTCCCCCTCAATGTCTATGGTGGTTAGGGCTCTGGGGTAGCACAAATTATCAGAACACCGGTCACGTGACTGAAAGCTATGAATTGTCCACGATCCCTTATCCGCTCTGTGTTTTTGCTCCAGTGCTGCACTTGCGCGTCGCTCCCTGAGCGTGTCAGCGGGGTGAGCTGAGAAACCAAACAGCAGCGTGAGCACTGAGCAGCAGATAGACGGAGACAGCGACAGTGTGTGTTCTGTCTCTCTCTCACACACGCACATGCACGGGAGCGAACGAGAGCTTTATCTGGGAGAGCATCTCTGGTCGTGCGCGCAAGGAGGAGAGAGTGTGTGTCGGCGTTTCTGATGCCAGAGAGGGAAACACACACACACACACACACACACACACACACACTCGGGCTTGAGGACACGCATGGAAGCGTTCGCGTGACTTATGGACAGACGCGAGGAGGAGACGGCGAGCAGGAGACAGATGAGGACGCAGCCGTCACACTCCAGACCTGTGTGAGTGAACTTCACACACACACACACACACACACACACACACACACACACACACACACAGGGGAAACCTGGAGCCCACCACACACACACACACACACACACACACACACACACACTCGGGCTTGAGGACACGCATGGAAGCGTTCGCGTGACTTATGGACAGACGCGAGGAGGAGACGGCGAGCAGGAGACAGATGAGGACGCAGCCGGCACACTCCAGACCTGTGTGAGTGAACTTCACACACACACACACACACACACACACACACACACACACACACACAGGTGAACCCTGGAGCCGCGCAACCTGTGGAGCGCGTGGGCTGCGAACACTGAGCTTATGCAACATTAGTTGGAGGTTTTGCTTTTACGCGTCGCTTTTATCCTGAATGTTGAGGAGCGTTGAAAGTTTAGTTCGGATGAAGTGAGCGGCGCTCATCCTGCACTGCAAAAAATGCTTTTCTTACTTAGTATTTTTGTCTTGTTTTCTAGTATAAATATCTAAACATTCCTGAATCAAGATGCATTTACTTCACAGGTAAAATGACTTAAGTAGTGTTTTTTTTTGTGTGTGTGTGTATTTTTCTTACACCATTGGCTGATTTTTTGCTCCTTTAAAGCAAAAACAAACAAAATTGATCCTTTTTTTAATATTTTTTTAAGAAAACAAGACTTACAATCTTAAGTCATTTTACCTGTGAAGTAAATGCATCTTGATTCAAGAATGTTTAGATATTTGTACTAGAAAACAAGACAAAAATACTAAGTAAGAAAAGCATTTTTTGCAGTGTGACTGTGTGAGATGCTGGTCAGTCGTGCATTATGGCTTTTTATTTTGACACACTGTATTGACGAGGCTTTTTGAAGGCTTGAGCTCCAGGGACTCGTGTTCCTGCGTCGTCTTGACATCTGTCTCTCTTTCTGTCCTGTCTGCAGTTCCACCATCTTTATTGTCGTTATGAATAGAAATGCAGACTTGTTTTAAAGACAAGTGTGCCGGTAAATGTGTTTAAAATAGTTTTCTTAATGTCTGTATCACATATTGACTCAATTGGCTTATTCTGAAAAAAATCAGATTTCTAGAAAACTGAATAAAAGCAAATGCACACTGCAAGACAGAATATCGTCACTCACATTTCATGACCAGATTGTAAAATGTAATTTGCACACAAGCTTGTGTACATGGCAATGCAGTGATGTCGACAAATAAGCAAAGGGCTTTGCATCGTTTTTGCACTGATTTGCAAAGAGTAAAAGATAAGTAGCATTTGTAAACAGGTTGACTTAATTGGCATAACCTGATTAAGGAAAATTCAGATTTCTTAAAAACTGAATAAAGCAAATGCATGCTACAAGACAGAAGGTCGTCGCTTGACGCATGTTTCATCATGACCAGATTGTATCGACTCAAAATGATTTTTCACATAAACCTGTGTAAATGGCAATGCATTGACCGCAACAAATAATGTGGAGGAAGGGTTTCGCATCATTTTGCACTAATTTGCCAAGAATAATAAAAGATAAACACCAGCTGTATCAGGTTGACTCAATTGGCATGGTCATGAATTTTTCATGAAGATAAAGAAAAATTAATGTTTCTAGAAATCTGAACAAAAGAAAACACACACTACAAGACAGAAGGTTATCGGCGTTTGCATAATTTAAGACCAGATTGTATTGTTTAAAAATGAATGCCCACACTCGCTTGACATGGCAATGCATTGATATCAACAGAGCTTTGCATCATTTTTGTACTGATTTGCAAACAATAAAAGGTAAAGTATCAAAAAGATCAAATAAATAAATATAAAAATAAAATAAAAAGATAAAAACTGCCTGAAAATACGAGTCTTGTAGTGCGTGTTCTGCATATGGTGTATTAATCAGTTCTATGTCTTGTAAACATTTATCTCTTTATTTTTATGCATCAGTGGTGTGTGTTGGACTTCTGAAATGACCCTCTCTGCTTTTGTTTTTGTTTTTTCAGTCCAGTATATGTATATCATAATTTATTCAAATATTCATACATAGTTTCCAGGTTAAAGGCATGGAAATTTCTGTTTTCATTCTAATTTTATGGATTTATTACACATACTCGCCTGCTGGTTAAGTTTATTGTTTTTATTTTTTATTTATATATAGTTATAAATATTTAGATTTTTAAAAATATATTTTAGTAACTTTGTTGTTTTTGTCATTTTCTTTTATTTAATGTGTCTATAATTTTATTAATATTTAAATTAGTTTAGTTTTCATATTTTCTGTTTTTATTTAAATTTATTCTTAGTAATTTTGTTGTATTTTATATATTTTTAAATATGTATACGATTTTTATTCATATTTTGCATTTGTATTTTCTGTTCATTTTTTTTTAGTTATTTTAGTAATTTTGATTTTTAGTTAGTTTTTTTAAATGTCTTCATAGTTTTTATTCATATCTTGAATTCGTTTTTTTATTTTCTGTTTTCGCTTCAGTTTTAGTTATTTTGTTGTGTGTTTTTGATATTTGATAGTATTGATATTTTATGTTAGACGTATTTGCACTGCAAAAAATGCTTTTCTTACTTAGTATTTTTGTCTTGTTTTCTAGTATAAATATCTAAACATTCCTGAATCAAGATGCATTTACTTCACAGGTAAAATGACTTAAGTAGTGTTTTTTTTTGTGTGTGTGTGTATTTTTCTTACACCATTGGCTGATTTTTTGCTCCTTTAAAGCAAAAACAAACAAAATTGATCCTTTTTTTAATATTTTTTTAAGAAAACAAGACTTACAATCTTAAGTCATTTTACCTGTGAAGTAAATGCATCTTGATTCAAGAATGTTTAGATATTTGTACTAGAAAACAAGACAAAAATACTAAGTAAGAAAAGCATTTTTTGCAGTGTGACTGTGTGAGATGCTGGTCAGTCGTGCATTATGGCTTTTTATTTTGACACACTGTATTGACGAGGCTTTTTGAAGGCTTGAGCTCCAGGGACTCGTGTTCCTGCGTCGTCTTGACATCTGTCTCTCTTTCTGTCCTGTCTGCAGTTCCACCATCTTTATTGTCGTTATGAATAGAAATGCAGACTTGTTTTAAAGACAAGTGTGCCGGTAAATGTGTTTAAAATAGTTTTCTTAATGTCTGTATCACATATTGACTCAATTGGCTTATTCTGAAAAAAATCTGATTTCTAGAAAACTGAATAAAAGCAAATGCACACTGCAAGACAGAATATCGTCACTCACATTTCATGACCAGATTGTAAAATGTAATTTGCACACAAGCTTGTGTACATGGCAATGCAGTGATGTCGACAAATAAGCAAAGGGCTTTGCATCGTTTTTGCACTGATTTGCAAAGAGTAAAAGATAAGTAGCATTTGTAAACAGGTTGACTTAATTGGCATAACCTGATTAAGGAAAATTCAGATTTCTTAAAAACTGAATAAAGCAAATGCATGCTACAAGACAGAAGGTCGTCGCTTGACGCATGTTTCATCATGACCAGATTGTATCGACTCAAAATGATTTTTCACATAAACCTGTGTAAATGGCAATGCATTGACCGCAACAAATAATGTGGAGGAAGGGTTTCGCATCATTTTGCACTAATTTGCCAAGAATAATAAAAGATAAACACCAGCTGTATCAGGTTGACTCAATTGGCATGGTCATGAATTTTTCATGAAGATAAAGAAAAATTAATGTTTCTAGAAATCTGAACAAAAGAAAACACACACTACAAGACAGAAGGTTATCGGCGTTTGCATAATTTAAGACCAGATTGTATTGTTTAAAAATGAATGCCCACACTCGCTTGACATGGCAATGCATTGATATCAACAGAGCTTTGCATCATTTTTGTACTGATTTGCAAACAATAAAAGGTAAAGTATCAAAAAGATCAAATAAATAAATATAAAAATAAAATAAAAAGATAAAAACTGCCTGAAAATATGAGTCTTGTAGTGCGTGTTCTGCATATGGTGTATTAATCAGTTCTATGTCTTGTAAACATTTATCTCTTTATTTTTATGCATCAGTGGTGTGTGTTGGACTTCTGAAACGACCCTCTCTGCTTTTGTTTTTGTTTTTTCAGTCCAGTATATGTATATCATAATTTATTCAAATATTCATACATAGTTTCCAGGTTAAAGGCATGGAAATTTCTGTTTTCATTCTAATTTTATGGATTTATTACGCATACTCGCCTGCTGGTTAAGTTTATTGTTTTTATTTTTTATTTATATATAGTTATAAATATTTAGATTTTTAAAAATATATTTTAGTAACTTTGTTGTTTTTGTCATTTTCTTTTATTTAATGTGTCTATAATTTTATTAATATTTAAATTAGTTTAGTTTTCATATTTTCTGTTTTTATTTAAATTTATTCTTAGTAATTTTGTTGTATTTTATATATTTTTAAATATGTATACGATTTTTATTCATATTTTGCATTTGTATTTTCTGTTCATTTTTTTTTAGTTATTTTAGTAATTTTGATTTTTAGTTAGTTTTTTTAAATGTCTTCATAGTTTTTATTCATATCTTGAATTCGTTTTTTTATTTTCTGTTTTCGCTTCAGTTTTAGTTATTTTGTTGTGTGTTTTTGATATTTGATAGTATTGATATTTTATGTTAGACGTATTTGTATATTTTCTCTTTTTGTTGTTTTAATTTAGTCTGTCCATTTCCTCTGGATGTACCCATGTGATTAATCAGTGGAACTGAATTGCAAGGCATTTGCACTGATTTTTACTGTAAAGCTGGTTTGAAGCTATTTGTATTGTATAAATCACTATATAAATACAATTATCTTGACGTGATGGAAAGATAATTGGCCAGTCAAAGCACAATAGAGGCACTGCTTCCTCTCTGGTATTTCTCCATTCCTCTTTCACATTCACAGCATGATTTAAGATCTCTGAGTGCACCGTGAGCTCAGTCTGAAACTAAAGAAAATGAGTGCATTAAACACTATTCAGTTTTTGTACTGTTGATTAATTTTTGAGCCGCTGCTTGACCACCTCCTCTGAGAAAACACCCACAAATGAATGTAATTATGAGTGATATATGAAACACCCCAGACGAATGTTTCATTGCTCTGAGATTTGTGTTTCAAAGTGTGGAAGATCTTCAATTAGATTTCAACTTTCTTAAATGTTTCCCCTAAAATTCCTCAGGAAAAATAAAAACAGACTCAAATGAGTCAGTAGTTGTTATTCAGTAGGTGTAGCTGCTCTGATCATTTGATGAGAAATGTTTGAGTTCATATTGAGATATTGCAGACTTTGAGATGTTAAGCACTGTGTGAGACATTGTTGAGATCTCTTCTGAAACTCAACAACAAAGGCTGCGCCATGAATCGTATTATAATCAATGGTCACTATTTCTGCTTCTCTTGGTTTATTAAGCATACTCACCTGCTGGTTATTTATCCTGAAAAATGTTTCATTTTAATCAAAATTTGGCATCTTGCATTGGTGAGAATCTTCCACAAGATTTCAAGGTTGTGGTTGCCAGATTTCAAGAGTTTCAATCCCCCAGAGCTTTTTTCATAAATTGATCAATTTTCTTCCCTGTGGTTTACTTTCTTTTGGCAACCTGGCAACGCACTCGCTCTCTCTACAGTATGGAAAAAACGCTGATGACCTGAAAAAAAAAAAAAACATAAGTTGGAGTTTACCGATCTCTATTGAGATATTCTGCTCAAATAAAAGTGTAAAAATGCAGTGCAGTCTGTTTTCTGGCATGCAGTCGTTTGCTCTGTTTGCAGCAATTAAGAGTGCCTTTACTTGACAACGAGGTACTAAAAACTGACTCTTTTTTTTCTTTGCATTTTAGAAAAGTTTGCAACAATCCCTGTTCACCCAGATCCAGCAAAAATGACTAAATACACTATTGGGTCATTCTTTGTCAAATCAACCAAATTTGAGAAACTTCCCCGGCTCTAATTTTTTATTTTGCTTATATTTTTTCTGAAGAAAGATAAACATGTATAGAGATGAAAGACAAAATATTAAATGTCATGGATGAATATTTACTGAGAAATCCACTATTTTGTAGAGAGGGGGGGGGGGGGCAATTTTCACCTGAGATTCAGAGCCAAATTCCAGGGGGGTAAAAATGACTTCAGAAAGATGGCAGCATCATTATTTTATGTTTTCACAGAGATTGGTAGGTCTGTTAGTAAAATCTGTTGACTTTAGCAATCTTTGTTGCATTATGTGCCAATGGTGACCATTCAAAAATGGGGAAAGAGCACTTTTCAAGTTTTTTTCTTCAAAGTTTGCATGCCTGTAACTCAAGAAGTATTAAAAAGATCTCAATGCCCTTTTAGATATTGGGTCTTAACAAACTTTCCTTTTGGCATCTTAATTTTTAAGGCCCTATATGGTTCGGTTCCAGAGATATTGAAATTTTAATATGGCTCCAGGAGTAAATAGTTAAAATGTATACATTTTCAGTGGCAAAAAAACAAGTGTGGGTCAGTTTGCAAAAATATGATGCTTCTTTTCTTTTAAAGGGGAATGTCGATAATATTATATGACATTCAAAACAATATGTATGACACTCAAACAGGTATGTCCTATAAAATTGTTTTGACAGAGGGAAACGAGATGCATTTCTACTTTCAACATTACTTATTCTTCAGACATTCCACTTTAAATAAAATAAGTATCGGCTGTATACAATTTGAGCAACATTTGGTTTTCGACCACTGAAAATGGGTAATATTCAACAATTTGAATACGGAGCCTCATTGACATCCCCATATCTCTGGGACTGAACGATATGGGGTCTTAAAAATAAAGACGCCAAAAGGAAAGTTTGTTAAGACCCAATATATAAAAGGGCTTTAAGATATCTTTAATACTTCTTGAGTTACAGGCATGCAAACTTTGGAGAAAAGCCCATTTTTGAATGGTCACCATTGGCACATAATGCAACAAAGATTGCTTAAGTCAACAGATTTTACTAACAGATCTATCAATCTCTGTGTGAAAATAAAATGATGATGCTGCCATCTTTCTGAAGTCATTTTTAACCCCCTATAATTTGGCTCTGAATCACAGGTGAAAATTGCCCCCCCCTACAAAATAGTGGATTACTCAGTAAATATTCATCCATGACATTCAATGTTTTGGCTTTCATCACTATACATGTCTATCTTTCTTTATACAAAAGATTAGCAAAATCAAAATTTTGAGCCAGGGACCTCTTGTTGAGTTGACACGGAATGACCCTATTGTGGTTTAAAAGTACAAGACTAAAGACGTAATACTCATGCACATGACGCTTTCCCAAATGAGTGTTTTTGAAGGTTACTCAGAAACGATAATGGTATCGTTTTCAAAAACGTGCACTTTGAAGCTTGTTTTTCAAAGTTTGCGGGGGGGGGTTTTTTTTGCAAATAACTTAAAAGGCTGTATTATGCAACCCAGGCCAGTAGTTGGCAATGTCACATTGTAAAGAAACACTGCGTGAACAAGACGCATGCACATGAAGAGTTCCGTTTTGAAATGTACCGTTTGAAATTCTTTTAAAATGAGCATTTGTTAACAGGCTCCCATGTGTGGGTTCAGTAATTTCACTTTAATGGAAAGGAATAGGTTCTTTTCATTGCCATTAAAGTGAAGTAACTGAACGTTAACAGAAGCCTGAGAAAAATGCTCATTTTAGAAGAACATTTTTGTAGTTTACATGGAGATGGTAATGGTATTGTTTTCAAAAACGTGTCGTGCACTTTGAAATGCATTTTTATTTTATTTTTTAGCAAAAAGAATCATGCATATGAGATTACTGGAGTCTGATTATTTTTCTAGAGTCAGAAAAAGCAAGCAACTCTATTCTAGCATTGGGGATTTAAGTTCTCTGTGAAGGATGCGTGCAGTGCTAGGTTTAGGAACATAGCTTTTGAAATGTGTGCAATTTATGTATAAAATTGCAATCAGTGACGCTACACAGAAATATGTGCATTTATATTCTGTGCATTGAAATCATGCAAGCACAGTACGTGAGATATGAGCTTATGTATGTGTATGTGTGCATGCACAGCGTGTTATCTGCCTCTCCCCCGTTCACAAGCCAGGCCATAACGGAAAGTGCTTTTGACAGGCGCGTTATCGTGTTGCCCAGGGCCATGAGGGTTTTAAACGGGCTTCAATCTCAAACCGCGAGAAAGATGGGGGATGGAGAGATAGAAAGAGAAATCCAGCTATAATAATATATAATATATGTCTGTTTCCGTGTCCATTTGAATCAAACAGGCTTGTTCCTTTACACTGGCCAGTTAATTTATGCCGTAATCAAGCGAAAGACCAAAGGAATCAAACAAAATCATCTTGATAATGGCTGAATGAGCCGGGTCGACGATTATGATTAAAACTATAGTGAATTAGAAAAAATGCATTGTTTGTGCTGATTAGACTGCAGAGGATTTTCTGTGGGATGCATGCTTTTGATTAAGTGCTCATTTGCATATGTTAGACGTATGTTGAATTTTAAATTAGCTGTGTTATTTACTGTTACTATTGCTCATGCTTGAACAAACAATCCTTAACCCTAAATGACACCATCAGTGATTACTTAAATAGGTGAAAAGATGCTTTTTGCATGTTTAATTTTGTGCATCTTTGTCCATTTCTGATGTATTTCCGGTCTGGGCATCCTAAAACGGAAAGACAGTGTTCCTGTATCCAACAATTCGCCCGTTTGGCATCAGCGCTAACGAACGTTTCCTCTAATGAACCCAAAGCGGCGCTGCCATCTATTTTTACGGTTTGATTTTGTAGCCTGATGAGAAACGGGACGCGCTTAACAGAGATACAAAGTAGCAACAGGAAATGCCATTTCATATGTTTTTGGTACGTTCCTCTTTCATTAGTGGTGTGTTGACACACAATTCGAGAACACAATAGTGTTTTTATTTGGCGTGTTTCTTTAAATGGACCCAAAGGAAGATTTCATTGCTCAGAGGTTGCTCGTTTAAAGCTCAGGGAACTTAATGGAGTTCTTAGTTGAGATTCTCCTAAAACCTCTTTTAGGAAATAAAACCGTGCCAAACGAGCCAATAGTTATAAGAGTATAGTGCTATAAAATTAATATTGAGAGCTGCTCAGATCATTTAAACGAGAGAAATGTTTGAAATCGTATTGATGGCTTTTTACTGCAAACTTCAGTAGCTTGGCAAATCTGAGCACAGTTTGAGACGTTCTTGAGATCTTGTGAGAACATAATGAGGGTTTTTTTTTTTTTGCTCTAGAGCAGGGAGTTCCAACCTTTTTTTTTTTTTTTTTGTCAACCCAAACCCCTTTAAGCTAAAATATCCCCCTATTATTTCAGCATCATAACATGCATGTATAATTTTTTTTTTTTAAATGTATAAAATTTTTTAATATTTTATTTTTAGTTCAAATGTAATTCATTTTCACATTTATTTAAATTTTCCATTTTATAATTTATTTTATTATCTCAATTTAAAAACAATATTGGGTTATTATCTCAATTTAAAAACAACCCCCCTCTACAAAATAGTGGATTACTCAGTAAATATTCATCCATGACATTTAATAGTTTGGCTTTCATCACTATACATGTTTATCTTTCTTCAGAAAAAATATTAGCAAAATCAAAAATTTGAGCCGGGGACCTCTGATTGAGTTGACACGGAATGACCCTATTTGTCTAATGTCAGTTGTTTTCAGATGACGTGCATGTTAACAAAATATTTTATTTTTTAAATAATATTTAGAAAATATTTAAACCAATTTTTAGTTAATTTATTTATTTAACATTTTTATTTTAAAGTTTTATGATTGAATTAATTTTATTAATTTAATTTAACAACACATTCACGTTGTCAGATGACATGCATGTGAACAAATCAAATATTTTATTTAAAAAAATTAAATTATTTATAAAATTGTAATTTTTTTTTACTATTTTTAATTTTAAAAAGTAAGTTTATTTAAAAATGATTTATTTAAATTTTCGGTTTTAAATATAATTTTTTTTTATTAACTCGTGACCCCTACACTCTTAAAAAATGCTGGGTTATTTGGCAACCCAGCGCTGGGTAAATATTGGACAGAACACATGCTGAGTTATTGTGTTTAAACTGGTTGGGTTAAATGTTTTACCCAAACATGCTGGGTTGTTTTATTTAAGTCAACTATTGTTTAAAAAATACTATATTGCTGGCTTAAAATAGGCTGGAAATTAAAAATCCCTCACAGAATTACTCGTGACTACGCTCGTGACTACTACTAGAGGGATAAATCCAGGAAAAGATCAGAAACCGAGAAAACAAGCAAGGCAAGGCAAAACAAGGAAACACGGGCAGGAAAACAGAAACTAGGAATAATAACCGGCTAGGCAATACTCGGCAGAGAATGGTTGTTTGAGTGAGTGTTGTATAGTGAGTGAGTGATATGAAACAGCTGTGTGCAATCAGTGCTGTGTGCAATCAGTGCAATGAATGATGGGATATGTAGTCCGGGGTGCTATGCAACAGTGTGTAGTGCGAGAGTCAATGAAAATGGAAAGGGTGACCTCTGATGGTGATTGAACGGAAGTCCATGGACAGGATTCGTGACACGTGTGGTGGAATAGAATTTTCTTTAACTAGAGGGTTAATAAAGAATAAGTTACTTTAATCATGTTGTAGTTACATTTTCAAATTGACTAATTAAAAATCGTAAAAAATCAAGAATCGGTCAAATGTTCTAAAAAAATCTAGATTAAAATTTTTTGCCAAATCGCCCAGATTGAGCCAGCCACTAACCCAACGGCTGGGTAACACAAAAACTACCTAACATATGACCCGGCGCGCTAAACCCAGCATGTGGGTAGAAAAAATAACCCAGCATTAAAAAAATTAAAATAAAAAATGACAGCACAGAAAAACTACCCAGCACCTGGGTAAAAATATAAAAAAAATAACCCAATAAAATGACCCAACAGCCTGAACTCAGCATTTGGGTTAAAAACTACCCAGCATTTTTTAGAGTGTATACATAGGTTTTTCCCAAACCTTATCGAACAATTAGGATATTAAAGAGATTGCATCCCATTTTTTCCCCTTTCTTTTTGTATGTGATCTTTTTTTTTCTTGTAGTAAAGGGTTCAAAAAGATGCATATGATAATACAGGAATTGCTGCGAGTTTTATGTATATTTATAGAAACCGCATGTACAACAGTGTGATTCTGTAGCTGCAGTGTTAAACAGCTCCACTGACACCCTCGTCCCATTAGAATTCATGCCAGAATAATAGAACTGACATGTAGAATTATGAGATTTCTATTATAAGACCGAGACTGTCTGATATCTGACTGATGAGATGAAGAGAGAGTGGCTTTATGAATAAGTCATTTTGTAAAAACTCAGGCTAATAGACCACAAGAGAGGAATATTAGCTGGTTTAAAAATGCGCTCAGTCAGAAAGTTTTACTTTCTATTCATCTGTGAATCCTGAAAAATAAAATGCATCATGGTTTCTACAAAAATATTGTGCAGCACAACTGTTTTCAACATTGCTAATAATGTTTCTCGAGCAGCAAATCAGCATATTATACTGATTTCTGAAGATCATGTGACACTGAAGACTGGAGTAATGATGCTGAAAATACAGCTGCGCATCACAGGAATAAATTACAGTTTATTAGATATTCACGTAGAAAACAGCTGTTTTAAATTGTACAAATATTTCACCGTTTTGACTGTTTTTGATCAAATAAATGCAGCTTTGATGAGCAGAAGACACCTGGAAAGCTTTTTTTTCTTCCTCTTTTGCTCAACACAGCAGACATGAATGATGAACAAAGAGAAAGCCAGATTTATTACTGAAGGATAAATTGAATTGCAGTCATATCAGTGTAGCCCAAAGCTTTTTAACTTCATTAAGGAGACAGATACGCATGTCCGTTCAACACGGGAAATTCTCATTTAACCCAAAGACAAATATAAACTGACCTTGTGGGTGAAAACGGTAATCATCATTCATCTCTTCTGGACGTCGCGGAGGGCGGCTGTACTTGTTTATGGGATAATTACATCAGTGATTCGTTTAAGTGCCGAGGAAATTCTCACAAGAGTCCTCGTGTTGCTCTGAGCTAATTATGATGGCAGCTTCAAAAGTTTGACCGCGAGGTCCGGTTTGGATCTGCTTACTTCAGTCCGTCTCTCGAAGTCAGCTGGAGTCACTTTGCGTCTGTTTTCATGAGTTACATGAGCTTGTTTGGAAATTCAGAACTGAATTGAGAAAGCTTTATAAATTAAAGCTCAATTCCGGAGTTTAAATTGAATTTGATTTGAGGTAGAAAACAGGAATCTGAATTGCAGTGTAAGGAAATAGAAATGTATGGATAGATAGACGGATATATAGATAGATAGATAGATAGATAGATAGATAGATAGATAGAACTTCATTAAGGAGACAGATACGCATGTCCGTTCAACACGGGAAATTCTCATTTAACCCAAAGACAAATATAAACTGACCTTGTGGGTGAAAACGGTAATCATCATTCATCTCTTCTGGACGTCGCGGAGGGCGGCTGTACTTGTTTATGGGATAATTACATCAGTGATTCGTTTAAGTGCCGAGGAAATTCTCACAAGAGTCCTCGTGTTGCTCTGAGCTAATTATGACGGCAGCTACAAAAGTTTGACCGCGAGGTCCGGTTTGGATCTGCTTACTTCAGTCCGTCTCTCGAAGTCAGCTGGAGTCACTTTGCGTCTGTTTTCATGAGTTACATGAGCTTGTTTGGAAATTCAGAACTGAATTGAGAAAGCTTTATAAATTAAAGCTCAATTCCGGAGTTTAAATTTAATTTGATTTGAGGTAGAAAACAGGAATCTGAATTGCAGTGTAAGGAAATAGAAATGTATAGATGGATAGACGGATAGATAGATAGATGGATAAGATGGACAGACGGATGGATGGATGGACGGATGGATGGATAGATAGACCTACAGATATATTGATTGATGGATGGATGGACGAACGGATGGACGGACGGATAGACCTACATATATATTGATTGATTGATGGGTGGATGGATGGAAGGATGGATAGATAGATAGACAGATGATTGGATTGAGAGATGATAGAAAAATGGATGGATGGATAAATGGATAGATAACAATATTTATTTATTTATCCTTTATTTTTCCAGGAAGGTCCAATTGAGATGAAAAGAAATCTCTTCTTCCTGGGAGTCCTGGCATAATACTTGGATAGATGAATGATAGAACAATAGATGATATAGATGGATAAATGGATAGATAGATAGATAGATAGATAGATAGATAGATAGATAAGATGGACAGACGGATGGATGGATGGACGGATGGATGGATAGATAGACCTACAGATATATTGATTGATGGATGGATGGACGAACGGACGGACGGATAGACCTACATATATATTGATTGATTGATGGGTGGATGGATGGAAGGATAGATAGATAGACAGATGATTGGATTGAGAGATGATAGAAAAATGGATGGATGGATAAATGGATAGATAGAACAATATTTATTTATCCTTTATTTTTCCAGGAAGGTCCAATTGAGATGAAAAGAAATCTCTTCTTCCTGGGAGTCCTGGCATAATACTTGGATAGATGAATGATAGAACAATAGATGATATAGATGGATAAATGGATAGATAGAACGATGGATATATAGAATGATAGATGGATGATTGATGGCTAAAACGATTGATGGATGGATAAATGGACAGAACGATGGATGGATAGATGGATGATGGATAGAATGATAGGTGGATAAATGGATAGAACAATGGATGGATGGATAGATAGAAAGATGTATGGATGGATAAATGGATAGAACGATGGAAAGATGGATGATGGATAGAATGATAAATGGATAGAACAATGGATGGATGGATAGATAGAAAGATGTATGGATGGATAAATGGATAGAACGATGGATGGATGGATAGATAGAAAAATGGATGGATAAATGATAGAATGATGGATAGATAGAATGATTGATAGAACAATAGATGATTAATGGACAAAACGATGGATAGATGATGGATGGAAAGATGGATGATGAATGATAGATGGATAAATGGATAGAGCAATGGATGGATAGATAGAAAGATGGACGGATAAATGATAGAATGATGGATAGATAGAATGGATGATGGACAGAACGATGAATGGATAAATGGATAGATAGAATGATGGATAGATCAACGGATGGACTTCATTGCCCAGAATGCAGTGTCTGTGTTGAATTTCTTTGAATAGCAGTTCGGTAAGTAACTTCTGTAATTCCTGTTCAAATTCCAAACCCTGAATTAAAATGCAGCCGATTCTTAAGTTCTGTGTCTGTCCATCAGTATGAAGGTGTGTGGTCCTGATGTAGTGAAAGCTGCTCTCTAAATCTCATCTGAATCCTGCTTTAACTCTGTTTTCTCTCTGGGACCCAGAGCGTCTGATTCAGATCAAACATGCATCTGAAATCACATTTCCTCACATTTGATGCACAGAATCCAATGCTTTTCTCCATTAAATCATTCCCTGCCCAATTATTACATCTATTTAAAGATGCATTTGGCAGATGACGGTTTTTTGCATATTCTTAGAGATTTCCGTGTCTCATTTATTAAACATTAGGGTTTTTTTAGATTCTGAAACAGATGTGAGGTGTAAATGACCCTCTTTCTCTGCCCGGCCGTAAATCTGAACACAATCTCACTCTGTCATATGACTCTTATCAATATTGCATTTTAATTAATGATTTCCAGATGAAACGGGCAGCTGCTGTGTGGCACTCGATCGATGCAGAGGAAATTACAGACCCGTGTTCACGTTATAGCTTGAATCCAGGGTTTATGTCTGAAAGATTTATTAAATTGATTAAAGTTTGATTACTTCCCTAAAATAGCTCGGCCAGTATTAGAATGGCTGATATTTTGGCCTCGTATCAAAATTACTTTCCATTCTTTCATGAAACTGTACAGAAAATGTCTGGTATCTCGAGACTTTGTGTTATTTTTTGGGATGCTGTGATTGATTTGATTGTAAATATGGCAGCTGGTGATGATGCTGAGCTTGCAAACTATTTGGACTAAAGAAAAAACTATGAATTGTTTTTGTGTGCATCACTGTGCATGATTGTGGCTGTTTAGAATGATATTTATATTTCTGTAATGTTATTTTGCATAGAGTGCAGTAGCACACTTCCTTTAAACATTTGAATTAAATGTGATGAGGTCATGTGACAAATTTGTTGTCATGTAGTTTCACAATTTAAAAAAAATAAAAAAAATTCTAGCAAATCTGTGATAAATTTGTGAATTTTAGAATTGTGAGTTTAAATCTCAAAACTCATTAACAAAAAGCATTACGAGAAAAAAGAATTGTGAGGGGAAAAATGTCACAAATACCTTTTTTTATTTTTCATTTCGATGTGGAAAAAACCCCAGAAGATGTAAACTCAGAATTCTGAGAAAAAAAAGACATAGAAAGCGGAAGAACAGACAAACCGATTCAATTGAGTGAGTCATTTACGCTGGAACTGCTCCTATTGATTCAAACTCGTGACTGCGATCATTAAGTTCAAGCGATTCACTAGCAAAAAAACTGATCAGAAGAGCAAATTTCGACATCGCCTGTAATGATTTTCAGAAGCACGTATAGTAATGGGTGAAACTGAGCTTTTGGAAACTCCCAATCAATTAAACCATTGCGTCGCAAAATGATTCACTGTTTAGAAGCACTCCAGTCGGATCGCGAATCATTTGATTCGGATTGGGTCTTAAAGGGGTCATATGATGCGATTTTCACGTTTTCTTTCTCTTTGGAGTGTTACAAGCTCTTGGTGCATAAAGAAGATCTGTAAAGTTGCAAAGACTAAAGTCTCAAATCCAAAGAGATGTTCTTTATAAAAGTTGTTTTTTTTTTTTACCTTAAACCGCATAAACACATTTCATTACACCAAATACACAAAATAATGTTCTTTTTAGCAACACCATATGACCCCTTTAAAATCGCATATAGCGAATCATTTGATTTAGGTCGGGACATCGGAGCGGGTTTGCGAATCATTTCGCTAAGTGTATGATTCATGATCCGTGCTCTGAAGTCCCGATCTGAAATTATTATTTGCGAATCATTATTCAGATGGGACTTTGAAGCGCAGATCGCGAATCGTGAATCATTTGATTCAGATCGGAACTTCGGAGCGCGTATCACAAATCTTTTTTTAAATCAAACCCTACAAAAATCAAATCATTAAGAGAATACAGTTATAAAAACAAAACAAAGAATAAAGAAACAAAGTATACACAAATACAAATCCTTTAAGAAAATTAACCATAGTTTTAAAAGTTTTTTTTTTTTGTAGAAGTAGTAGTAAAACCGTGGTTAATTGAATAAAGGTTTATATATGTGAAATTTAGCTTGCAGGAAACACATATTAATATGTTATATTAAGTGATATTTTCCTATATTCTCTTTTGAGTACTCAAACAATCCAAAGAAAACATCTTTAAAACGGAAAGAAAAGTCACTTACAAAATGTCTCTGTGTGTGTACATTATTGCCAAACAAGTGTATACTATGCAGTGCACTAGTATTCATTGCTAACTTACTGCCACTAGCAGTTTCTTATTGGCCCAGGTGGACCAATCAATTACATTAATTGGATAATTAAGTATTGAGAATGTCTGTTTCATCAATAACAGTGTGCAGTTTATTTGCAAGCCAGTAAATGTAAATGTGTGCTATATACTAACGGCTGCAGGGCTCAAATGAAGTGCATACTGTAAATGCTTGTGTGTATTTAAAGCAATATTCTGGCTAGCTTTCATCTTCATTTCTATGTGCCACATCTGTCGTCTGCTGTTGTTTCCGATATCCAATAATATCCCAAATCCAATAATATAGTGAAGGTTTAGCAAGTGTGGGGAACATAACGGAAATCTATTTCAAATATGAAACTCACACGTTTTCAAAAGTATAAGCATAACATTTTCATATATGCATTTGACAGACATTGTGTATAGGGCTCGATTTGGGGAAAACGGATTAATTTTTTTCTCATAAAAATTGTGATTGCGGATTTAAAAAAAGAAAAGAAAAATAATAATAGTAAATATTGATATTATTATTAATAATAATTAAATTAAAAAATATTATGTAAAAATAAGAACTATTACTGTTGTAATATTTCACTCTAATGAAAATTAGTATTTAATAATAATAATAATATATCATTATAATTTACATCACAGCTGTTAAATGACCTGTGTTTGTTTTAATTTATTCATTTTCAAACGTTAAACCATCAAACCTTTATTTTGATTGGAACCACATGAGCTTCTCTTCCCACAAAAATATTCATCAGCACAACTGTGTTCAACACTGATAATAATCAGAAATGTTTCTTGAGCAGCAGATCAGCATATTATACTGATTTCTGAAGATCATGTGACACTGAAGACTGGAGGAATGATGCTGAAAATACAGCTGCGCATCACAGAAATACATTACAGTTTAACAGATATTCGCATTGAAAACAGCTGTTTTACAGTATTTTTGATCAAATAAATGCAGCCTTGATAAGCAGAAGAGACTTCACATGCTGATTCTCTGCGGCTCCTGCTAGTGAAAGCAGATGGTGATATTTTAACAGTCATTGTTTGACTAATTAATCTGTCACTCTGTGGCAAATATTTCTGATTTTCTGAAGCACTCTTTGAATCTCTGCTGCGCTCTGAGAAATGCAAATGAGGGTCAAACTCTCAACTAGAAGCTGTAGATGAGTGTGTGTGTGTGTGTGTGTGTGTGTGCATGCGTGCGTGTGTGTTTTTGTGACAAATGAGGACATAAATGTGTATAATGACAAAGGTATGACAGGTATTACAAGGAGAAGGTGACTTTTCAGGACATTACCCCATGTCCCCACTTTTCAAAACGCTTATAAATCACACAGAATGGAGTGTATTGAAAATCTGAAATAGCAGAAAGTCTCCTGTGAGGGGTAGGTTTAGGGGTAGGGTTGGTGTAGGGCAATAGAATATACGGTCTGTACAGTATAAAAACCATTACGCCTATGGAGAGTCCCCACTTTTCACAAAAACAAACCTGTGTGTGTGTGTGTGTGTGTGTGTGCGAGTGTGTGTGTGTGTGTGTGTGTGTGTGTGTTGCACATGTTGTAACAGTGAGCGTTTGTGTGCCGTTTTGACAGATTCATCAAAGACGGTGCCATATAGTGAATTACTATGGCAACAAGAGTGTTGGGTGTAATGAAAGGCGACTGGCACAGAGACGCTGGCGAGGCTCCATCATACAGACTCATGTTCTACAAGACACACTGTTGCCTGCCAACGTCACGCGTGTGAAACGCTGCTGTCATACGCTGATGTCAAGCCTTTGTCATCACTATGACATCAGTCAGTATGTAGTGAGCACAAACTCAGGCACTGGCTCGTCCATGATACCGGAGTTAACTATGTATTTTATATTTGTGACATAAAAAAAGTATAATACTGTATTTAAAGGGATTTCATCCGAGAAAAAAATTCAAACCTGTATGATATATACAGTTGCTTATTAGCATGCATATTACTAGAATATTAGCCATTTATAAGTACAAATTAAGCACATATTAATGCCTTATTCTACATGACCTTATTCGACATCCCTAATCCTACCCAATACCTACCCAATCCTACCCCTAATATATATATATATATATATATAAATATAAATACATCACGGAATGTTGCAATAAGTTTTAAAATGTACAATGAATGTAAGCATACATAAGACATGAAATACATTTATTTTTTCATGTAACATGAAAAAGCATGTAAAATACAACTTAAAATACTCCTCAAAATGGCAAACCTAATAAAATATGAAATACACCTTAAAAACAATATAAAAATAAATCAATATATGAAATAATTAAATGCATGAAAAAAAGTGCAAAAAATGTAAGAATGAATAAACAAATAAATATATTTTTATGCAACATGAAAAACACATCTAAAAATGAAATACACCTTAAAATAATATGAAACAAATAAATGTATCACAAAATAATTGAATGCATAATGAAATGTTGGAAATGAATAATTAGGCATGAAATGCATTTATTTTATTTTCCGTCGTGTTTTCCTTCCTTTAACTCGTTCTGTGTTTGACCTACAGATGCTTTCATATCTTCATATCTCTCGAGGCAGTGACAGTTTTCATTTTAAGGCGTATATCATGTCATATTTCAGTTAACATTTTTCATGTTACATAAATGAATACATTTCACATCCAATTTATTTATCCGTACTCACGTTTCATTAGGTTTACGTTTATTGATTCCAACATTTCATTATATATTCAGTTGTTTTGTGATATATTGATTTGTTTTTTATTGTCTTCTTAAAGGCGTGTTTCATGTGGTTTTTTTTCCTTCTTTTTTTTTATTTTAAGGCGTCCTTTTTAATGTTAAATGAAAAATAAATACATGTATACAATATTTATCGCAGCATTCCATGACGTATTGAATAATTGCATTATTTATTTATTTAATTTAGTCTGTGAATCACTCCAGACAGCATTGACTTTCATTGCATGTTCCACGGAGGACAGAAAGTCACACAGGTTTGGAATGATGTGAGAGTGAGTAAATAATGACAGAATGATTTTTGGGTGAAATATGCCTTTAAGTGCCTTTTTCTCTTTCATGCACATTACAGAGGAAATATCTCTTAAAGGCAGAATGTTAGACTGTTTTATACATTTACATTACATTATGATATTAAAATAAAGCAACATCGTCAGTATTGCAATCTGTTTTATGTGATTTGCATTTGGCTGGTAATTTTCCTAACGAGTGTGACATTAGACTAGTTTCACGATCCTTAATTGTTTTGCAGTGTTGGAGTCGGTAAATTATTCGTTTCGTGAGTCAGTTCAAACTGTCCGTTTCAATGAATCGATTCAAACTGAAAAATATTTGCAAAATATTGCAATGCAAAAATTATTTGATCAGAAATGCATCAAAAGTTGTGAAATATTATTAGAATTTAAAATAGCTGTTTTCTATGTGAATATCTGTTAAACTGTAATTTATTTCTGTGATCAAAGCTGAATTTTCAGCATTCAGTGTCCTTCAGAAATAATTATAATATGCTGATTATTATTATTGACATTTCTGATTATTATCAATGATGAAAACAGTCGTGCTGCACAATATTTTTGTGGAAACTGTGATGCATTTTATTTTTCAGGATTCACAGATGAATAGAAAGTTCATAAGAACAGTATTTATTAGAAATAGAAACCCACTGTAACATTAGAAATGTCATATATACCGTCACCGTTGATCAAGTTAATGCATCCTTGATGAATGAAAAAATATATATATTTTTTAAACCTTACCCCAAATTTGTGGATGTTGTAGAGATAATATATGTTAATGATTTCTGAAAGATCATTTTACACTGAAGACTGGAGGAATGATGCTGAAAATTCAGCTTTGCATCACAGAAATAAATTAATTGTTACAATACATTCACACTGAAAGCCTGTTTTTTAAAATTGTAATAATATTTCATAATTTTACTGCATTTTTCATCAAATAAATGCAGCCTTGGTGAGCAAAAGAGACTTTTTTTTTTAGAAAACATTTCACCGTAGACGTATAGTGGTGAGCATGCAGACTTTGTGATCCTGCAGATACACAATTAGATTCAGTTTATATGTGGTTATTAAAAATGTCTGAATACTTTTGAGATGAATGTTTATTCTTCAACAATGACAAATGAGTCTCTAGCTGTGCGTTAAAATAGCTCAAATAGCACCATCAACAGAGTTCATACTTTTTGAGCAAAAAAGCGTTGAATTATTCAATGTGAACCATCGGCATGCGTGAAGGGGACAAAGACGCCGAATCAGAGCTCGGTTTTGAGTCCCATCATAAATCCATGACTCACAGATGAAGGAGAAGAGGATCTGGAGCAGCCTGGCGTTTCCCTGGGAAAGAGAAGAGTGACTCATTAAAGACGGAGGAGAACGAGCCGCAGTCACACTCATACAGATTCACTAACCTACAAAACAAACAGGCTTTCTTAAAGAGACAGTACAAACTCACCCTCATGTCCTTCCTTACACTTCAGCCTGTTCCTCTCACAAAACCACTGCCCGCTTTCACAGTAAATTAAACCAAACTAAAACCAAAACCATAAAAGACTTCCATTAAATAAAATATAGAAAGAAGATTTTTCCTGATTAAATCTTTGGTGTTCTTTAAGTGAAGAACAGTTTGGGAAACTTGCTTCGATTATTTTAAATTAGATTTTTACTGTATTTGTTACATTTAAACACTTTGATTCTTATAGTGGTCAGAGCAGATGAATACTGATATATATTATAAAACACTAAAAAAATATAAAGATTTTTTTAGCTCTGGAATAATTGAACACAAATACACTGGGGGAGAAAATACTCCTCAAAATGGCAAACCTAATAAAATGTGAAATGAAATACACCATAAAACAATATAAAATAAATCCATATATGAAATAATTTAATGTGCAATTTAAATGCACAAAATGTAAGGATGAAAAAATAAATATATATTTTTATGCAACATGAAAAAAGATCTGAATACATAATGAAATGTTGGAAAGAGTACAATGAATAATTATAAATTATGCATTTATTTTCTTAAGGTTTTCTATATTTTCCATCACGTTTTCCTTCCTTTAACTCGTTCTGTGAAGTTTGTTTGACCTACAGATGCTTTCATATCTTCATATCTCTCGAGGCAGTGACAGTTTCATTTCAATGCATATATCATGTCATATTTCAGTTTTCTTATTTCATTTTTCATGTTAAGTACATATATACATTTCACATCCAATTTATTTATCCGTACTCACTTTTCATTAGGTTTACGTTTATTGATTCTATTTTCAATAGTTTTGTGATATATTGATTTGTTTTGTATTTTCTGTGTGCGTATTTCAAAGTATATTTCACAGTTAACCCATAAAAACTTCCATAACTTGAAATAAAAACAACTTTTAACTGAAATAAAGTATTAAAAACGTATCCTTATTTCAGCTACAACATTTCTCATTTTCATTTAGTTAGCCGGATGTACTAAAATAACTAAAACTAAAACTGAAATAAAAATGAATTAAAAGTATAGACAAACTTAAAAAAAAAAAAAAAACATTGAAATAAAAATTAATTGAAAAATAGACTAAAACTAATAAAAATTATATAGACTCGCAACATTAACTATAATATATATTTGATATATTACAAATTAGATTTGTCCCGTTTTCAAAAAGCATCATAAACCTGATGTCAATGCATAGACATATAGTAAAAAATGCATACAAACAAATGAATGAATAAACACATCTGTGAGACATTGTGTAAATAGGGCATTGTGTATAACAGAACTAAAAAATATTAATAACAATAGACATATTCACACAAAAAAACCCTTATAAAAATTGCACACAAAAAAAAAACAGAAAAACAAAAACTAATTTAAAATATGATTAGAAACCATAATAATATCCCAGTGATGCTAAAATAACTTTATAAAATTAATTTTTGGAGTAAGTACAAGAAAATACTATTTCAGGCTTTCCACTCAACGTGTTACTTGCCAGCAGTTTCTAAGTGAAAATAGTTTCAAAGTAAATCCTACACCAACATTTTTTCAGCGTTAAAAATCTCCGTTTGTGTTCTACTGAAGAAACAAAGTCACCTACATCTTGGATGCCCTGCGGGTAAGCAGATAAACATCACATTTTCATTTTTGGGTGAACTACCCCTTTAAAAGACATTAAGCAATAGCAGATGTGCTGAAAAGTTGCAAAAAATGCAAAGCTTTACCCAACACTGATGTCAGTACGCTAAACAATCGACCTTTGACCTCAGCCGTCACATGAGCGTCTGCGTGAATCAGACAGACGGAGCGTTTCAGATCAAGGTTCACGCTGATATTACCATCTCATTCCCACATGCCAGTCTACAAACGGAGAGCGCAGTGACACGGCAGTCTTCTAGAAATAGATTGTGTCTGAGCCTAACCATCACGTCCATCTCGGCCATCTGTCACAGACACACTCCTGCAGAAGAACCGTCTCAGCGCTGCTTTGTTCTGCTCAGTTCATGTTTATCCGTGCCATTGTGTTACAGATACATGATTCAGAGTCATTGCATTGGAAGAGATTTACTCAAATAGTTGTTTTACTGTCAGGAATAACTTCTGTCAAATTCTCATCCTTTTGTCCTGCAGTTGATTTCATGTTTATCCATGTATAGTTTTTTTTCCACCACAATGGTTTGCAAGAAAAATGTGCAAAAACTGAGCACCCATTCACGTTGAAGTTTATTTATAAAACGTCTGTTTATAAAACACAACATCTGTTGTACCAAAGTACTGTACAATCAGGAGGACAATATATATAGGTATATACTGTATATATATATATATACATGTATATGAGCAGACATACATAGGAACAACAGAGTATGGATGGAATATAACTATTAAATAGTGAATAATGTGCCATATACAGAAATAGAAGTATAGGGGGAAAAAGGTTCAAATTTTGGATACAGTCAAACCTAACACCTTCAACATTTCTCACATTATCACTTTGTTTATTGTTTATTTGCTATAGTTTAGAAAACGGTAATAAAATATGACGAGCTCAGAGTTAAACTGTGTCAGAACAAATTCATCTTGATAATGTCAGATAACTTCGATAGGAATGTATGTAATGAATTCGGTTGAATTGCTGTCAGATGATCAATTTAAGAACACAATTAGATAAAACCAATTTAGCTCAACTAATCACCACGCAGTGCTTCATTCTGTTCAGTCTGTGGAGTAAAAGATCACGTTAGCAATTAAAGAAAAACACTTCAGAAACACATGCTCAGCTCAAAGTGTCTGAATCATTGTTGATCCGGTAGTCCACTGTATGAAGAATTATTGGGTGTAATATGACACCGTTTACTTTATTTTGCTCTCCTCACTTACATAAATGAACTACATTTCATTTCATTTCACATGAACAGGACACCTGCACACACTAGTAAGAAAATGTCAAAAATGATATCTGCTGTCTGAATAATTTTTGGTTTGACTGTGTGTGTGAGTGTGTGAGTGTGAGAGAGAGAGAGACCCTGGAGCACAAAAGCAGTCATAAGTAGCACAGGTATATTTGTAATAGTTTTAAATGAACCACATTTATGCAGGTTTAAAGTGAACTTGTTTATTTATTTATTTGTTTGTTTATTTATTTATTTGCAGATAAATACAATGGTCTGCAGAAAAACTGTTTAAAATATAAATGTCCATTTAAATTCATATATAGGTTGCACTGCATTATTAATTTTTTATTATTCAAAAAAAATATATATATATATATTTATTATTAATTTGTAATTATGTTTTTAAATGATTTCATTTAAAAGAATTTTAATAAAAATTAGCAAATAAATTTGATATTCAAATTTGGAGAACTCATTAATTATTAAGAAAAAATAGAAATCATTTCAGAATCATTTCAGATTTTTTTTTTTAATCTTTTTTTTTCCTTTCTTTCTTTTTTTCTTTCTCTCTTTCTTTCTCTCTTTCTTTCTCTCTTTCTTTGCAGTGAAAATTCAGTAGTCTGCAGGAAAACTGTTTAAAATACAAATATTTCCATTTAAATGTGTAAATAAATCAATTGTAAATCAATTTGTATATAAATAAATAATATATTTTTTTTGGGATAATGATTTCATGGATAATGGATAGTTTACTATCATTAATTGGAGTGGCATATTTAATAAAAAAATAATTTAATTAAAAAATGTAATTTAAATTGAAATTTGTATGTCAAATTGGTAAATAGTTTAAAATCATCCATTTAATGTTATTTTTACATTAATCCAGTAAACAGTCTACAGTGGACATATTTTACATGCATTTTTTTTATAATTCATGATATGTGCATGAAAAATCATAACAAATGAATAAGTGTGAATAAATAAAGCAGTCTTGTCCACTCTCATATATCTGCAGTGGTATAAATTCTCTATCGGCTGACACATTTCTGCTGGTTGCATGATCTGTTCGTCTCTGTGTGCCGGTCTGTTAGTCACACCTGGATGTGTGTGGCGTCTGCGATGCACTTATTAGCGAGCGACATGGTTAATTAATCCCATAAGCGGCGGTGCTGTAAAGCTGTGGGACAAACCCGCTACACACACACACACAAACTCACACACACACACTCTCTCTCACTCACACACACACACTCTCACACACAGACACACACACACACATAGACACACACACACACACACACATACACACCCACATAGACACACACTCTGTGTCAGCAGCTACTGCAAAAGCACTCGCAAATCCAAATGCTTTTATGATATGAAATGAATGTAAACACAGGACAGGACAAAACATCTGATGTGTTCAAACAGATCTGTGCTTTAGTGTGAATGCAGCCTATCAGAGCTGCCGCTGTCAGTGACATCATCATCATCAATAATAATCAAACAGCAATAATGCTGACATCATCATCATCAATAATAATCAAACAGCAATAATGCAGAGAACTTTTCACTCGTCTGGAATACTTTCGGATACTGAAAGCACTTTGTATCTTTGGTCCCCTTTAAATGTTTCACATTATTTTCTTGTATATTTTTAAGCTTAATTTAGTTAAGAAGTCTTAACATACGATCATTTTAATTAGTAATTTTTCAAATTTGATTCATTTAATTTGTAATTCATTTTAAAATATTTAATTATTTTTATTTATTATTAATTTGTAACATTTGTAACAAGTTTGTAATTAGTTTTAAAAAATATTTTTTGATTTATTCATTTGTAATTATTTTTCAAATGATATATTATTCCTTTGTAATTATTATTATATTTTTTATTATTAATCTGTAATGATTTTTGAAATTTTTAATTATTTAAAATATTTTTGATTTATTATTAATTTGTAATTATTTAAAAAAAATGCATTATTAAAAAAAACTTTTTTGTAATTGTAATTTTGTAATTGTTGCAAAAAATGCAATTATTATTAAAAATATTTAAATCTATGTATAATTTCTATTTTTAAAATGTGCAAATGTGATTCAAGGATGGTAAACTGAGTAATTTCTAAAAAATTTAAATCAAGAATTGTTTTAGAAGCAGATCGTGATTTCTGTATTTTGTCGTGTTTTACATAACTATCTCGTGCTGTACATCCAGTAATGGCTCTTTTACACTTTTCGCACTTTTGTTTGATGCAGAAGTTTTAGTGTCATAATAAACAGTGTATACTGCAGCATTTTATGTCTTTGGAAAAAAGGTACAAAAGCTGTCACTGGTGCAGTACCTTTTCAAAAGGCACACCCTTGTACCTAAAGTGTACATATTAGTGCCTAAAGTGTACATATTAGTGCCTAAAAGGTACAAAAGGGTACC
>NW_015505635.1:280597-302444 GCF_001515645.1 Sinocyclocheilus grahami
AGACACACACACACACACACACACACTCATAAACACACACACACACAAACTCACACACACACACTCTCTCTCACTCACACACACACACTCTCACACACAGACACACACACACACATAGACACACACACACACACACACATACACACCCACATAGACACACACTCTGTGTCAGCAGCTACTGCAAAAGCACTCGCAAATCCAAATGCTTTTATGATATGAAATGAATGTAAACACAGGACAGGACAAAACATCTGATGTGTTCAAACAGATCTGTGCTTCAGTGTGAATGCAGCCTATCAGAGCTGCCGCTGTCAGTGACATCATCATCATCAATAATAATCAAACAGCAATAATGCAGAGAACTTTTCACTCGTCTGGAATACTTTCGGATACTGAAAGCACTTTGTATCTTTGGTCCCCTTTAAATGTTTCACATTATTTTCTTGTATATTTTTAAGCTTAATTTAGTTAAGAAGTCTTAACATACGATCATTTTAATTAGTAATTTTTCAAATTTGATTAATTTAATTTGTAATTAATTTTAAAATATTTAATTATTTTTATTTATTATTAATTTGTAACATTTGTAACAAGTTTGTAATTAGTTTTAAAAAATATTTTTTGATTTATTCATTTGTAATTATTTTTCAAATGATATATTATTCCTTTGTAATTATTATTATATTTTTTATTATTAATCTGTAATGATTTTTGAAATTTTTAATTATTTAAAATATTTTTGATTTATTATTAATTTGTAATTATTTAAAAAAAATGCATTATTAAAAAAAACTTTTTTGTAATTGTAATTTTGTAATTGTTGCAAAAAATGCAATTATTATTAAAAATATTTAAATCTATGTATAATTTCTATTTTTAAAATGTGCAAATGTGATTCAAGGATGGTAAACTGAGTAATTTCTAAAAAATTTAAATCAAGAATTGTTTTAGAAGCAGATCGTGATTTCTGTATTTTGTCGTGTTTTACATAACTATCTCGTGCTGTACATCCAGTAATGGCTCTTTTACACTTTTCGCACTTTTGTTTGATGCAGAAGTTTTAGTGTCATAATAAACAGTGTATACTGCAGCATTTTATGTCTTTGGAAAAAAGGTACAAAAGCTGTCACTGGTGCAGTACCTTTTCAAAAGGCACACCCTTGTACCTAAAGTGTACATATTAGTGCCTAAAAGGTACATATTAGTGCCTAAAGTGTACATATTAGTGCCTAAAAGGTACAAAAGGGTACCTTTTGAAAAGGTACTGCACCAGTGACAGCTTTTGTACCTTTTTTTCTGAGAGTGTGTGTTCATTTAGTAACATTAAGTGGAATGCATAACATACAATAGAATACAATGTATCAAGTTGCTGTGTTTCAGAAGTGTGTTAGTAGTGTACAGCGTGTGGAACAGGTGACTGTGCTGCAGTACACACTAGATCCAACATTTCTACACAATGAACTCAGTGATCCACTTCCTGATGAATATTACTGACTCTCTCCTCCAAACACTGCTCAGCATGTGCATGTGTGTCAAAGAAATCAGAGATGTCATTTATTAATACTGCTAATAATGTTAATATGAATATTAAAAACACTAATAATATGTTTCTTATTAACAACAGCATTAAATTATTGTATTATTAGTATTATTTAATTAATATTCATAATATATGAGTTTGTAGTTGTTGTTTAGTTGATGATAACAATAAATTATTTAATGTATTATTTTTAAATAATTCAAATAAATATTTTATTATTATTATTAACAACAACAACATATTATTATTATTATTATAAAAATATATGTTGTTGTTAATAACAATAATACATTTTTTATTATAATAATAATTATTATTATTTATTTTATTGTTCATGAAAATAATTTATGTTTTATTATTGTTATTTTTTATTAATGATAACAATAAATGTTGTAATTATTATTTTTAAATAATCTATATTTTATTATTATTAATAATAATCATAATGTTTATGGTGTTTTTTGTTAATAATAATAGCTATAATATATAATGCATATACTAATTATTATTAATATGAATATTATTATAATGATATTAATAGATATGTTTGTAATTATTAATATTGTTAATGATAAATAAATGGTTAATTATTATAATTTGTAATAAATGATGTACTGTTATTATTATTCAGTCTTATTTGATTTATCAGACTGTCAAAATACATTTTTACACACAAAAATATTAAAAATATTCAAAAGTCAGTTTTTATTTACAAGTTAATATCTCACACATCATGATAAGGTCATGTGACAATGTAGCACACTACTGTTTGAAACTGTTCACTGCATACTATGCGCTAAGGCAGTAAACTGTCTGCACTTAGCATTGTATTCAGGAAATAAGCTGTACTCAATCCCAGAATGCACTGCATCGAGTCGAAAAAATCAATGCAACACGAGGCAGGAGAAATGTTGATAGTAAACACATTTGAAGTAGCACTGTTTGTTTGACGCACAGCTGAGAGTTGCTTCCAAATCAAGCTCCAGTGTGCTTAGGATGCTGTCTATGTCAAGCAGCTCACTAGATAGACAGCATCTCGGAGGGTTGGTTTGAGTGTCACGGGGTTATTTGTCTCTTTAGGGAGCGCAGGACGCTTGTCACAATGGGATCTGAACGGTAATTATTCCCCAAAACAGTACAAGCTCAGTAGTGATGTCTGCGTCTCATGAAGACTGTGTTTAGGTTGTTATAGATTCTGTTTGCTTCTGCGTTTGAGCCGCCGGTTTATTTATTCATTCATTCATTTTGTGCTGCAATAGTGACTTTAGTTCAGCATGCACTGCTTTGTGAAGAGAGTTTCACTTCCAATATCTGTGACACGAGCTACAAAACACCACATGATGGAAATGTTTATTGTTTTATCCCATAAATTGTATTTTTATTATATTATTTTTACATGGTTTTAATTTGTTTAATTTATTTTTACTATCATTTAATTATTATTATTATTATTAAACTATTTTAAAATATGACTATTTGTTATCATTTATTTTTATTATTTGTTAAATATTTTATTTTTTATTTATTTTTATCTTTGTTAATATTTTATCATTTATTTGTTTATTATTTTTAAATTATATTGTTTTAATTTTTATTTTTAACTTTGTTAATATTTTATAATTATTATTTTTATTATTATTTTTATTCATTTTTATTTTTAACTTTGTTAATATTTCATAATTTATTTGTTTATTCTTTTTCAATTATATTGTTTTCATTTTTATTTTTAACTGTTAATATTTTATAATTTATTTGTTTATTCTTTTTCAATTATATTGTTTTCATTTTTATTTTTAACTGTTAATATTTTATAATTTGTTTATTATTTTTCAATTATGTTGTTTTCATTTTTATTTTTAACTGTTAATATTTTATAATTTATTTGTTTATTATTTTTAAATTATATTGTTTTCATTTTTATTTTTAACTTTGTTAATATTTTATAATTTATTTGTTTATTATTTTTAAATTATATTGTATTCATTTTTATTTTTAATTATGTTAATATTTTATCATTTATTTGTTTATTAGTTTATTATTTTTTAATTATATTGTTTTCATTTTTATTTTTAACTTTGTTAATATTTTATAATTAATTTTGTTTATTATTTTTCAATTATATTGTTTTCATTTTTATTTTTAACTATGTTAATATTTTATAATATATTTGTTTATTCTTTTTCAATTATATTGTTTTCATTTTTAACTGTTAATATCTTATAATTTATTTGTTTATTATTTTTAAATTATATTGTTATCATTTTTTTATTTTATTTAATTAGATTTTTATTTTTTAAAGCGTGACAAACTGTAGTCTCTAAAAGGTCAGCAACAGAGCTATGATAATGTCACCAATGTCGCTGTGCTGAAGCAGAAACACGGCTCAATCTGTTTCTGCTTGTTTGGCATCTCGTGTTTCTCGCTCCATTGATAGTGATACTGATGGCACATCCTCTCTCTCTCTCTCTCTCTGTGTGTGTGTGTGTGTGGGCTCCGGGCCCCGGGGCCACGTGTGATGTGATAGCAGTGCGCTGACCCTCCTCATAAATCACAGAGCGCTCAGGAGCCTCGCGGCGAGACACGCTTTCCTCCGCTGATCCGCCGCCTGAGGAACAGAACTGCATTCAGATCAGTTTTTGAGGAACAAAACTACGTAATTCAGTCACATGCTCACCCTAATGTCATTTAAACCAGTGATTTATTCTGAGAAACATATTGTGGATCATAACAGTAGTTCATATTACTTGAGCTGTATATCAGGGCTTGTGAAGTCATGTGATGCTTTGTCCCTGGCGGCGCAGTGTGTTACTGATGGTAGCCTTTGTTACTTTGGTCCCAGCTCTCTGCAGGTCATTCACTAGGTCCCCCCGTGTGGTTCTGGGATTTTTGCTCACAGTTCTTGTGATCATTTTGACCCCACGGGGTGAGATCTTGCGTGGAGCCCCAGATCGAGGGAGATTATCAGTGGTCTTGTATGTCTTCCATTTTCTAATAATTGCTCCCACAGTTGATTTCTTCACACCAAGCTGCTTACCTATTGCAGATTCAGTCTTCCCAGCCTGGTGCAGGTCTACAATTTTGTTTCTGGTGTCCTTTGACAGCTCTTTGGTCTTGGCCATGGTGGAGTTTGGAGTGTGACTGTTTGAGGTTGTGGACAGGTGTCTTTTATACTGATAACAAGTTCAAACAGATGCCATTAATACAGGTAACGAGTGGAGGACAGAGGAGCCTCTTAAAGAAGAAGTTACAGGTCTGTGAGAGCCAGAAATCTTGCTTGTTTGTAGGTGACCAAATACTTATTTTACTGAGGAATTTACCAATTAATTCTTTAAAAATCCTACAATGTGATTTTCTGGATTTTTTTTCTCATTTTGTCTCTCATAGTTGAGGTATACCTATGATGAAAATTACAGGCCTCTCTCATCTTTTTAAGTGGGAGAACTTGCACAATTGGTGGCTGACTAAATACTTTTTTGCCCCACTGTATATGTGTTTGTGTGTTATTTACATTTGTTTTATTTATTTTATTTGGTTTATATATTTTTTATCCTTTTTAGGTTTTTACAATTTTTTCTTCATTTAATTTTTATTTATGCTTTTAAATTTTATTTTTATATTGATTTATTTTTGAACGGTCTTTGAGGGTGACACTAGATGTGCCTTAAACATTGCAATGTCTCACTTGCTAAAGCTCTTTAACCTTTGACCCCACTCAGAAAATCCCTCTCAGCCAATGCAAACATTCAATTCCATTTCAGTCCAATTTGCAATTCAGTAAGTGTTTCTCGATCTAATGAAGGTCTCTTATCTGCTCTGTTAACACAAATGAAACGGCTTTGTTATGAATGAGTCAACTAATTAACATGCTGAAGCTGGTGTGTGTTTTTGGGCTCGCAAGCGCGTTCGCTGGGGCCGCGAGACTCCGACAAACAGCCAAAACACCCGCGGCTCTTCTGCGTCTCCGTGTGAAAGACCACGAGTGCCAGCCGCTCTATTTTTAGGACGTGAACGGAGTTCAGAAAACAGCCTCGCTAAACCAGCATCCAGAGAACTGAACTAAGAGCTGAAGATTTATGGTAAAAAAAGACCTTGCGGTCGTCACATAACAGACATTTCAATATTAATTTTTAGAAAACATGTTTGGTTGAACTTTATCTGATTGTAGGGGGAAATTGTTTTAAGTGCTAGCCTTCGTTTTTATTCAAGTTTGCACATTTTGGCACATTTTCACATTTTTGTCAGGATATAACACTGTATTTTACCGTCAGTAAAATTACTAATAGTAATTTAAAATCATTATATTATTGAATTAGCATTTATGGTTGAATTATTATGTATGTATATTTGTTTTTTTATATATATTTATTTAATATTTCATTACAATTTTTTGTTTATTTTATTAAAATTTTTAATTTATTTTATTTTTGAATTATTTACAATTAATATGCATGCATAATAAATCCAGAACTGGTTGCTAGGCAATGATTTTTCACTCCTTTTAATGTCCGCCAAATGAAAGGCATCAGGTGGATTGGTACAGTAGTTTGGCGTGTCACGGTCATCATGTGTTTTAAAAGCCTGTGTTTCATGTTCAGCACTAAAGTGTGATCTTCCCCAGGCTGCTGAGTCCAGGCTTTACGCAGAAAGGTCATGAATTAGAAGACGGACGGATAGAAATGCCCTGTGGTGAATGCCAGTGAAATAAATCCTTGCGTTTTCTCTCTCTGACATGTTTGTGTTTGGCTATTTTTTTACTTCTTAATGTCAGTACATGATGGCATTAGCATTACACACACAGTTTGATGCTCTTTCTGTAAACCAAAGCGCTGATACACAGTAAATCTGTGTTTCTCGTCCTCCCACACGAGCATCACAATGCATGAGATCTGCATTTGTGTCACTGATAAAAGCACCATCAGCTGCTCTGTGTGCGTTTACATTAGAAGACATTTCTTTATAACCCTGCATTGATTTTGTGTATGATATTTGTGGAAAGCATAAAATAAAGCATGTTTTTGCACTGCAGTATTGCATCCCACAATGCAGCAAGCTTGATTTGACCTTCTGTTGCAGTCTGACACAATAAACCTTGAGCAATTACAGCAGTTTTTTTTTTTACATTTTCACTGTTAAAAATGTGATTTTAAAATTTAATAATTTCTCAAATAATAATTGCATTGAATTATGCATGCATCAATGGTTACTGTTTATATGTATAATGCTTAATGTTTCACTTACACTCAAAAAATCTCCAGTCAACTCTATTTTAAAGGTTGGTTGAATTATCGAATGTAGAAAAAGTCGTTATTGCATACAAAAATTAAAGTCCATTTTTAGGCCATTAAGTTTGAAGCAGCTTTGCAGAAAGTCTTGATGTGAATATTTATAATATCTTAACATCTTCATGCCTTATAGTCGCATTTAGCAAATTAGAACTGGATGATAATACAGTTACATTTTGTGATGATATAAACAATCAAACAGCTGTGCAATACTATAGTTTAGAATTTGTAACCACAGTTTTTAACAATAAATAGCAATCGAGTTTTTGATATTTATTTCTTTACTTGCGTGTATGTGTGCAGCAGTGATTAATGTTCTCTTCAGTGAGGTTTCTTCCCAGTTGTTGCAGTATATACAACTGTTTTGATGTATAGAAATAAATCTCTGTAAGCTTTTCAATTTGCTAAACAAATGCATAGACAAGATAAACTAATGCCAACTTTACACTGCAAAGGTAGCACAGAGTAAGCGCTTCTGAAGTGGCATTTAAGGGGTTTTACACAGGCTAAAAGGTGGCATAAATGTATTTACGATTTAGAGTTGAGGTGGGTCAGAGCCGGCATAATTTTGTCTTGATTTTATACTGAACTTTGCATGCTATTACAAGTTTGCTAAACAAATGCATAGACAAGATAAACTAATGCCAACTTTACACTGCAAAGGTAGCACAGAGTAAGCGCTTCTGAAGTGTAATAAATTTTACATGAACTTTACTGAACTTTGCATGCTATTACAAGTCTTTATGCTGTATCTTGAGCAGGCACAGATCAGCCTTAACTCAGCTGTGTAAAGAAGCCTTAAAGTTCTACATCACAGTTATGTAACGGTAATGCTCAGACACATTTGAAACCACAAAGGTGGCACAGAAGCGCTTCTAAAGTGGCATTTAAGTGTCTAACACACAGACAGTTTAATGCTGCTCAGAGGTGGCATAAATGCATTTACACAGCAATTACATCTGTATACTTTGACACTTAGGGGCTGTTGGGGGTCTGAGCAGTCATAATTTAGTCTGGCTTTTATGCAGCACTGCATCTTTACACTGGATTTTGAGCAGGCACAGAGCAGCCTTAACTCAGCTGTGTAAAGACACCTATTATATATTAGTGTATAAAGTCACTATTAGTTAATGCTCAGCCACATTAAACTGCAAAGGTGGCACAGAAGCGCTTCAGAAGTGGCATTTAGGTGTCTTTACACAGACTGTTTAATGCTGCTCAGAGGTGGCATAAATGCATTTCCACAGCATTTACAACTGTACACTTTGATACGAGGGACTGATGTGGGTCAGGATCGGCACAAATTGGCAGTCTGGCGTTTACACTGAATTTTACGTGCTTTTACATGTCTTTATGCCATGTCTTGAGCAGGAACAGAGCAGCCTTAACTCTGTTGTGTAAAGATGCCTTAAAGATATATATCACTATTAATGTTAATGCTCAGACAAATTTACACCGCAAAGGTGGCACAGAAGCGCTTGAGAAGTGGCATTTAGATGTCTTTACACAGACTGTTTAATGCTGCTCAGAGGTGGCATAAATACATTTCCACAACAATTTAGTCTGGCTTTTATGCGGCATTGCATCTTTATACAGAATTTTAAGCTGGCACAGAGCAGCCTTAACTGTGTAAAGACACCTTAAGAAAGTTCTACGTCACTATTGATGTTAACGCTCAGCCAAATCACACTGCAAAGGTGGCACAGAAGTGCATCTGAATGTTGTATTTCCACAGCAAATGCAACAATTTAGTCTGACTTTTACATTGAATTTTGCATGCCTTTACATATCTTTATGCTGGATTTCGAGCAGGCACTGAGCAGCCTTAACTCCACTGTGTAAATATGCAAAGTTTTTTTGAACTTGGATCTGCGAGTAAAAACATGATTATGCTTAACAGTATCATGTTTGCTGAAAGCACAGATTTCAATTAAGTTCATACAGCAGTTTTTCCATAAAAAGTCCTGAAGCTAATTGCCTCAAGTTTTTCAGTTTTCTCAACTTCTGATTTCGTACAGTGTACATTTTACATTTACAGTACATACTATGTAGTATTCAGTAAGTTCGAAGCTGGTATTTCATTCCAAACAACCAATTACTGTAAATACTGGATTTTTTTCTTTTTCATTTGATTTATGATTTTGTTAACATCTATTATGGCATCAGAGGAATATCTCACTCCACCCTGTAACCTCTATAAGTGCATCAGATGGAGGTTTAATGCGATTCAAAGACTGCTGTGCTGTTTCCAGACCCACACACTGTTTGACTTTGGCCGGCGTGAAGATGAGACGCTCTTGGCTGAAATCCTCGCTTCTGTATCCAAACGCAGTGGCTCTGCGCCCAGTGACTCAACCTTTAACTGTGTGCCAGTGCAGGAAAAAACAGAAAAACAAGCCGCAGCCATGTAATTTAGTAGCACGCACTCCCGCTGATATCAACTAACCTGATTAAATCTGCCCGTTACAGCCAGCTTAGCTGAGCTGATATATTTACCTTGTTCAATCTGGAATTGATCTCACTTACAGCAAAATCAGTCACTTCACTAGAGTATTAATACAAGGAGTAACGGGTTAAATATTAAATGTTATTTAAAATGATTTAATTAAATGTGCTTGTTGTTTTGTTCTTATGTTTATCTGTGATTATGATTACCTGCCAAGGGACCGCGGATGAAAACTAGCCATTGGCTAAATTTGGTACAATGCATGAAATGGAAACATTTATGTTAAAATTGTACATGATCCCTTTTCAAATATTAATAATAATAAACTAACGATAATTACTGAGCTGTACATCAAGTCAACATGACAACAGAACAGTGTTATTTTAGTATCATTGAGATATTATTGTAGTTTATATTAATATTTTGAATCAGTTTTATTTTTATATTTTCTGTTTTGATTTTAATTTTAGATCAAATGTAAGGTGAAATTTTAGTAATTTGTTTTGTGTGTTTTTGTCCATTTTAGTAAACACACACATACACACACATATATGTGTATATGTAGTGAAAACCTTGTGAAGACTTACAGAAAATGTTTGACCTCTGTCATTGCCAACAAAGTGTATATAACAAAGTATTGAGATGAAATTTTGTTATTGACCAAATACTTGTTTTCCACCATAATTTGCAAATAAATTCTTTAAAAATCCTACAATGTGATTTTCTGGATTTTTTTTTCTCATTTTGTCTCTCATAGTTGAGGTATACCTATGATGAAAATTACAGGCCTCTCTCATCTTTTTAAGTGGGAGAACTTGCACAATTGGTGGCTGACTAAATACTTTTTTTCCCCACTGTATATATATTTAAGTTAACATTTATTTTATTTCAAGTAATATGTTGTTGTTTTTTGTATGGTTTTAGTTAACTATAATAACTTTGCAACAAAGCGACTTTACTTATATAAAACTGTGACATTTTTAATATATAACATGATATTCAACAAGACAAATAAATATGAGACTGAAAAAATATTGTTTTTGTACATTTGACGTGTTTTTCATTATACCTAAAACTCTTAAATCAAGTTGGATTGAATTCAAAAGCAAACTGAATTAAAATGTTAAGTCTTGCTTTCTGAAAATGTACCTAGTTTATGCTTTAAACAAGAAAAAGTAAATTTTTGCTTTAAATTAAGATGATGTTTCTGGCTCATTTACATTTTTTTATTCTTTTTTTGTGTAAAGTCACTGAATTTTGATCACCTCAAGTAAATATATATTCTGATTTATGAATGTGTTTGATTTATGAATGCATTTTATGAATGCATTTTATGAATGTCTTTGATTTATGAATGCATTTTTTTCAGTGTAGATGCACTCATGAAAAGTGTGAATATCATACTAGAATTTGTATGTATTTGTTTGTAGTTTTGAAAACTAAGAGGTTTTGATGATTTCAGCTAAAAGGAATGTCATTTTGAAAGCAAACATACTATAAGTGGTTCATTGGGAATAAGACCAGAAAGTAAATTAAGTAAGTTTTGATTTTGAGGCCTGTGACTGAAATGCTGAAACAGACACTGTGACCTGGAAAATAAGAAACATGTTCCAGACTCTGTTGTTTATGTGTTGTATTGGGTTCTGAATGACTCTGTTAATACTAGCCTGTGACACAGTCATTGTTGTGATGAAGATCAGTCTGATGTGGCCTTCAGAGTCTTCACTTACCTCTTCTTGTGGCTTTTTTCAGCCTGGCATTAGTGTTATATCACTAGCCCAGTGCAATTCATCAGCAGCCTGTCCTATTATCAGAACATGTGAGGTTGATAAACACTGTATTAGTATGCGCTGTTGGCTTTTCCAGTCAGTCGCGTCAATTCTTCTCTTACGTGGAGATGAAAAACTGCTGGCATGCCAGATATTAACCGCTTTTATGTAATGGAGGTTATGCATAATCATCCACTTGCATTCAGTCGGCGCTTGGCCTCATTGAGTTTTTATGGGCATTACAGGGACGGTTTTCTAGGCACATTCTCCGGCCTGCTGCGATTACGTGATCAGATTAACGAACGAGTGCAGCAAGCCTGAGAAATTATCATGTCGTGTGCACAACGCAGCTTGAGGCTATTCGAAACAACGTTTGTGTGTTTTTAGGTTGGCATCATTGGAAATAATTTAGGCACTTCAGGCGTACTTATTAAAAACGTCTGAATGTCATTGCATTAGACAGTCATATGCAACTATGAGTAAAGTTTGTGAACAAACTTTGAAGTTGGCTTGAGAAAGCCTAACCTGAACGTTTGAAGCAGGTTTAGATGTTTGCTAGCACATTACTAGCATGATTTAACATGTTGTTACCATGTTGCCGGCATGTTTTAGCATGATTAGCACATTTCTAGCATGATAAGCATGTTGTTAACATGTTGCTAGCATGATTAGAATGTTTTTGGCATGATTAGCACGTTGCCTTTTTCTAACATGATTAGCATGTTGTTACTGTTAGCATGTTTTTGGTATTATTGATATGTTGCTAGCATTTTTATAGTTATATTATATATTTTAGATCAAGTTCAAGTTGCTTTATTGGCATGACATTTTGTGTTACAGTATTGCCAAAGCATTTTAGATGTGTAAAATACACAATATAATTACACCACCAAAGTAAAAAAGGAGACACTTATTTAGTAATAAATGAGAGAAATAAATAAATACAATAAAATAACAATAACAATCTCTCTCTCTCTATCTGTCCTCATTCTCCTCTCTTGGTGTCAGGTGTGTAGAGTGAAGTGGAGGGAGGCTCATGGCTTCATTATGGGGCCTGGGCTGGCTTCGGTGGCTGGTTCTGGCCCTGACGGCCGTCCCGTGCGCAGGCTGCCCTCCTCGCTGTGACTGCGCGGCGCAGCTCCGCTCCGTGTCCTGCCAGCGCAAGCGTCTATCCGGCGTCCCGGAGGGCATCCCGACAGAGACCAGACTGCTGGACCTGAGCCGGAACCGCTTGCGCTGGGTGGCTCCGGGAGATCTGGCTCCTTACCCGCATCTGGAGAAGCTGGATCTGAGCGAGAACCTCATCAGCACGCTGGAGCCCAATGCCTTCGCCAGCCTGCAGGCCCTGCGGACGCTGAGACTCAGAGGAAACCAGCTGAAGCTCGTGCCCATGGGAGCCTTCGCACGGCTGGCCAACCTCACCACACTGGACCTGAGTGAGAACAAGATCGTCATCCTGCTGGACTACACCTTCCAGGATCTGCGCAGTCTCAAGAGCTTAGAGGTTAGTGTCATGAAACCCACCCTGTTTCACACCTCGGCTCTGAAAAAGACTCCAGAAAAGATTGTGTAAAACTGGAAAAGTGGGAGTGTAGAGGGTGGGAAGAGGGGAGAAAACAACCAATAAAACACAGACCTACAACACACTCGTTATAAAATATATTTAAAATAGAAAGATTAAAGGCATACACTCTTAAAAATAAAGGTGCTTCACGATGCCATAGAAGACCCTTTCTGTCTAAATGGTTCCATAAAGAACCTTTAACATCTGAAGAACCTTTCTGTTTCACAAAAGCTTCTTTGTGGCGAAAGAAGGTTCTTCAGATTATAAAAAGAGATGGTTCTTTGACTGAATGGTTCTTTGTGGAACCAAAAATGGCTCTTCTATGCCTATGGCATCGCTGTGAAGAAACTTTTAAGCACCTTTATTTTTTATCTTGGCTTTATTTTTGATAAATAATGGCACGGCGTGATATGTCATGTGATTCTGTTCATCTGAGGATTTATTTTCCCAATTTTAAGACCTGCCAGGTACCAGATAATTTTTTATTATGTCCTGATACAGAAAACCATGGAATTCAATAGGGTGTCCTAACTTTTTCACATGACTCTATGTGTGTGTGTATCGTATATATATGTACAGTGGGGCAAATAAGTATTTGATACACTGCCGATTTTTCAAGTTTTCCCACTTACAAAGAATGGAGAGATCTGTAATTTTCATCGTAGGTACACCTCAACTGTGAGAGACAGAATCTAAAAAAAAAATCCAGAAAATCACATTGTATGATTTTTAAATAATTAATTTCCATTTTATTGCATGAAATAAGTATTTGATACAATAGAAAAATAGAACTTAATATTTGGTACAGAAACCCTGCTTTTGTGCTGCAGGGTCAAACACACACACACACATATATATATATATATATATATATATATTGCAATACATGATGCAGTAAAAAAATAAAATATTAATTCCATTAATTGCAGTTATAATAATGCTTCTGTCCTCATTCTCCAGGTGGGTGACAATGATCTGGTCTACATCTCTCACAAGGCTTTCTCAGGACTGATCGGTCTGGAAGATCTGACCATCGAGAGGTGCAACCTGACGTCCGTATCCGGCCAAACTCTGTCTTACCTGCGTAACCTCGTCACCCTGCGACTGCGCCACCTCAGCATCTCGGCCCTCGAGGACCAGAACTTCCGCAAGCTGTCTGCGCTGAGAGGCCTGGAGATCGACGGCTGGCCGTACCTGGAGTTCATCTCGCCACTGAGCTTCCAGGGTCTCAATCTGTCCTGGCTCTTCATCACTAACACCAACATCAGCTCGGTGCCGTCGGCCTCCTTCAGGAACCTGGCTTATCTGACGACCCTGAACCTCTCCTACAATCCCATCTCCACGCTCGAGTCCTGGGCCTTTCGAGACCTCATCAGGCCGGTTTATGTGTGCTTTATTTGTTTACCTGCATGTCATGTGACCGTGAACGTGTCAAAATAGTTTCTGAATCTTTAAAGATGCAAGTACAGCTTCATCTGCTTAAATTGGGATTATTGTCAGGATTACATAACTTTAACATGTCAAATTCAAATTATAAAACGGATAGTTCAGGTCCTTGATTCTGATTGGTTGAGCCGCGTTCGAAGCTGTTGTAAATTACTCTACAAACATACACCTTTGTTTACTTCTGTGTGTTGCTCGGCACCACAACCATTTCTGAGGAGCTACATTGTTTGGTGGAAGAATACTGTTTTTATTAATATCATTACACTTTATTTGCTCTGTTTTCTGTGAAACCATACTACGTATATGGAATAACCGTTTTATAAAAGCAATAAGCCCCGTGAAGCCATGGTTTACAGTGAATTTATAACAGCTAAGGGGGTTTTAGGCACTCCGCTTCCCCTCGACGCTTAACAATGCCTCTTAGCTGTTATAAATTCACTGTAAACCACGGCTTCTTGGGGCTTATTGCTTTAATAAATGTGACCCTGGACCACAAAACCAGTCATAAGGGTCATTTTTTTGAAATTCTGAAGGATCATGTCAAGTCACCTTTATTTATATAGCGCTTTTAACAATACAGATTGTGTCAAAGCAGCTTTACAGTATTAAATAGGAAAATAGTGTGTCAATAATGCAAAAGGACAATAGTAAACACTCAATTTTCAGTTTAAGGCAGTTCATCAACCTCCAGCTCAGTTCAGTTTAATTGGTTCTTCTACCTTTCAATTCTTTAGTCACCATAATTTGTGCATTTGTAAACTTGGTCTGTCCCTGTCCGAGTGCTGTGCTTCACGTCAAACATTTGTGACCCAGGACCACAAAACCAGTCTTAAGTTTCAATTTTCCGAAATTGAGATTTATACATCACGTGAAAGCTGAATAAATAAGCTTTCCATTGATGTATGGTTTGTTAGGATAGGACAATATTTGGCCGAGATACAACTATTTGAAAATCTGGAATCTGAGGGTGCAAAAAAATCTAAATATTGAGAAAATCACCTTTAAAGTTGTCCAAGTAGCAATGCATATTACTAATCAAAAATTAAGTTTTGAAATATTCATGGTAGGAAATTTACAAAATATCTTTATGGAACATGATCTTATCCTAATGATTTTTGGCATAAAAGAGAACTCGATCATTTTGACCCATACAATGTATTGTTGGCTATTGCTACAAATATCCCCCAGCGACTTAACACTGCTTTTGTGCTGCAGGGTCACATTCGTCTCAATAAAACCACATTAACTGCAGTCGTCATAATAATTCTGTCCTTGTTTTGCAGACTGAAGGAGCTGCACATGATCAGCACCAACCTGCTCACCGTGGAGCCTCACTCTCTGGGAGGTTTGCGTCAGATCCGAGTCCTGAACCTGTCCAACAACAATCTGGTGACTCTGGAGGAGAGCTCCTTCCACTCGGTCAACAGCCTGGAGACGCTTCGTGTGGACGGAAACCCGCTGTCCTGCGACTGTCGTCTGCTGTGGATCCTGCAGCGCAGACGCACTCTAAACTTCGACGGGAAGATGCCGGTGTGCGCCGGACCGCCGGAGGTGCAGGGATACCTGCTGAGCATGTTCACCGATTCAGCGTTATTCGACTACTTCACCTGCCAGAAGCCCAAGATCCGCAACCGGAAGCTGCAGCAGGTGAGCAGTGATGGGTATCGTTAAGGTTTTAACAGTATTACCGATACTGCTTATCGATCTGGTACTTTAACTGTATTCTTATTGGTACTTTTTATTATATACACTGCAAAAAATGACTTTCTTAATGGCTAAATGAATGTTTGGAAATGTAAACTGATATTTCCTAGTGACACACTACAGCAAAAGATAGAAATAACTGACTTAAAACCATTTTTTTAGCTGGTGAAAATACTACTGTTCTAATCACTTTAGCCACCACTGTATATAAACTGCAAACATATTCTTACTTAGTATTTTTGTCTTGTAAATATCTAAACATTCTTGAATCAAGATGCATTTACTTGACAGGTAAAATGACTTAAGATTTTAAGTCTTGTTTTCTAAATAAAAGATAAAAAATCTTATACTCATAAAAAACCTTATATTCACTTCTTCTGTAGATGAGGCTGGATCACGAATGATTTGCGCGAACATAGACGCATTTATGTAGATCGGGGGAGCATTCCCTTCAGAAACAAACGTAATCCACTGCGTCTTCAGCGGCTCAGATGTCGGGAGTAAATGACGACTGCTGTTCATTATTACATCCAACAACAGAACACCTCAATCGCTTAGGAGACATTCTTGTCTACATCTGCTCCGGCGGTGAAACAATGGAGGACTGATGACAGTCACTCAGGGCGGGTATATGCTAAAACACCAGGGTCAATCAGCAGATGTGGGAGGGGCCTGGGTCTGTGTTATGCTGCACATCAGGCCAGAATCTGTGAATGGCTTGATCTGAGAAAGGGCTTATTATTTTGGGGGATTTAAAAAAAAAAAGTGATGAAAATGATTTTTATCATTATAGGGTGGTTGTGTACACACACTGCCAACACACATTTATGTCCAAACAACATGTAAAAGTGAATTTTACATCTGAAGACCCCTTTAACGTCAGAGCTTATCGATACAGCGGTCTTTCATAATTTAGCTCCAGGGCCCATTTACAGTTTTTTTCACACAAAATCTTTACTTGTCACACAATTTCTGAAACCTGACACTCAAACACCAGAAGCACTCACCAAATCTGCAAAACCATACGCTACACTAATTCTCAGCCTTCGACTTTTCAATTTCATAAAACACTTTTTGCAAAACACAACACACAATTCTCTATGTAACATAAAAATCTAACAGGGATTAATATTATGGCAAAGGTGTTTGCAAATGTTTGCTTTTGAGATGTGTTTGTGATATTTTGAATGCGGTGCTTCATTTTGCAAGAGATGTGAGGCATGTGTGTAAAGTTTTGAAAAAAAGAGGCAAAGTTTTATAGGGCTGCATGATTAATCGAATGCGATTGTCATGTGCATCTTGTCAGTAAAGCCGGTTCTGTGATCAGTAGTAAATCTCCATCATATGCTTTCAGCATCATTTACAACACAGAGCCATAGTTCACTGACAAGCTACGCAAAAAAAAATTGCAGACAATATAATCATGCGATTATGAAATCGAAGAAATCGTTTGCAATAATGAAAGCAGTTTGCATAGCTTCTCAGTGAACTACGGCTCTGTGTAGTAAATGCTGCTCCATCTGAAAGCACATGAAAATACCACATTTAATAACGTTTTCACTCCAAACTCACTTAACTCGCATAACATTAGTCGAGTGTTTGAAATAAATCCTTCTGTAAGATGTCTACTTAAACAGAATAAGGCACGCAACATATTTCATAGTATTCTAAGCAGTGATAAAGGCTATGTCGATTAGCATTGCATTATTGTATACTTTATTATAATGAAAATTTTAATAATAATTATAATAAGAACTCCTATAAATCGTATATTGTTGTAGTCGTGTGTTTATTAGTCATGTTGAATCAATGAAAGCAGTTGTTTATTCAGCTGCAGCGATAGGGATTTCCTGGATTTCTTCTGCGGGGCGTATTTAGAGTTTCTCTGGCCTTCGGATGGAGATTTACTACTGATCACAGAACCGTGCTTCACTGACAAGATGCGCATGACAATTGTGATTTATCGTGCAGCCCTAGCGTGTAAGCTGTTGAAAAAACTGTAATACCGGTTTTGGCACCCATCCTTACAGGTGACGGCTCGCGAAGGCCAGCCGGTGTCGTTCCTGTGCCGCGCCGAAGGCGAACCGACTCCGGTCATCATCTGGATTTCCCCGCAGAGACGGAGGATCACTTCCAAAAGCAAGGGCAGGATTACGGTTCTCCCTGGCGGGACACTGGAGATCCGTTATGCGCAGGTGACAGACAGCGGCACATACCTCTGCATCGCCAGCAATGCGGGCGGCAATGATACCTACTTCGCCACGCTGACCGTCAAAGGCCAGCCGGTGGATCCGGCGCTCTTCGCCAACCGCTCGCTGTACGCGGTGGACTTCAATGACACCGGGCTCAACAGCACACGCGTTTTCCTCAAGTTCACGCTGGATTTAACCACCATCCTGGTGTCCACGGCCATGGGCTGCATCACTTTCCTGGGCGTGGTGCTCTTCTGCTTCCTGCTGCTGTTCGTGTGGAGCCGCGGACGAGGACAGCGCAAGAACAACTTCACCGTGGAGTATTCCTTCAGGAAGACCGAGGGACCCGCCACCACTGGCGCATCCGGAGGCACGCGCAAGTTCAACATGAAGATGATATGAAACCACGCAGCCAGGGGCCCCCTGGGAGAAACATAGACGCCCAACGCTAACACACACAGTGCTGAATCACAGAAATACACGTGCCGCATGATCGCAGAAACGTGACGACCTCGCAGTGTTATTTCCGTACTATTAATACAGGATTATATATTTATGAACTGGTTTTTATTTTTAGATTCTGTTTTCATTTTGCTTTTGATTTGATTTTATATTTTCTGTTTTTATTTTCATTTTAGTTATAGTAATTTTGCTGTAGGCTTTTTGTCTGTTTTATTTATTTATTTATTAGTCAGTTTTATATTAGTAAAAAAGAGATTCCATTCTAGTCATTTTTGTAGTTTTTTTTTTTACAAAAAAAATATTTTGATACATATATTTTCCAGTTGAAATTATTAAACTGCTAAAACTGAATTGGTTTTTATTTTAAATTCTGTTTTCATTTTGATTTTAGTTCAAGTTTAAATAAATCTGCTTTTTAAAAGTTTTTTTAATTAATATAGCGAGGTAATTATCACTATTGTCTATATTATTATCTCTTTATTATTATAATAATAATAACAACAATAATAATAATAATAGAGATACATTTTAGTTGGTTTTAGTAATTTTGTTGTTTGTTTTAATCAGTTGTATTTCTTTTTAATGTTTTTTTATTTGTATTTTTCTTGTACATCAGACATGTTTTGTTTCAGTTCATGTACTTTATTAAATAATATTAGTTAACGATAACAACACTGCGACCTTGTTCTCACAGCCTTTCTGCTGCAGCTGCTGGTTAAAAAATATAGTAACAAATAGTGACTTTTTTGCACTTTTTGTCAATTAGGAAACCCCAGATCTGCATTTAATAATACGTTTACTTTCAATACTCGTTTTATGCACAGTTGACTGGTAAACACAGAGAAAATTACAATTCGAGAAACAGCCACAGTGTCATCTTCGGATGACTTATAAAAATTAATGGCATGTAAATTTGCATCGAATTCTGCATCGAACAAACAAACATGCAAACCAGCACAAAACGAGTCATTCCAGCATTACTGGTTCTGCGATGAGCACTTGTGTGAGTTGGGACAAATGCACCGGCCGCGCCGCCGTCAGCCAGAAAACGCTACGTTTAGGAAGCCCAGCTTTGTGTTCTGGCTGCACGGCTCTTGCTTTAATGAGCCTGGACCGGACTGACGAGGGGTCGCTTACCCACAATCCTCCTCGTCAGCCTCGGTCCATGCACACGCCGACAACCCGCTGGCCTTCATGGGGGGAGGCTGCATCAGTGTCGGATCGGCTAGAAGTCAGGAACGCTGAGAAACACACACTAGAGCCATATATTTACATGAGGTTTACAGCAATAGTGCATCATCTTCTGTTTGCAATAACTGCATATTTTATTTTTCTACTCAGCCTCAATTATGCATTTATGACTAATAAGGGCATTTATGCACAATTAAGATGCATTTGTTTATTCATTGGCTTCACTGTGAATTCATTTTCTGTTTCACATGCACTAATAGCTATACAGTGGAATTGCACATTATCATTGATATAGACTCCATAATGCACACACTGATATGATGCATGGTTTTCTCTTGTCCTGACGCTTTTGACTTTTGGCGGCCGGTGTGTGAACGTCTCTGCTTCTCCTGCCCAGTCCAAACCCCCATGTCATTTCCCATCATCCCCCCCGACTGGGTCTCAATGAGGGAGGGTCCCTGGCTGGTGACCACGGATGCACATGAAATCATGTCGCTCATCTAGTCCATGTGTCTTTGACTGTAGAGGGTATTCTGTGTTTATTATCTTCACATCATTTGTTTATAATGTGTTTTTGTACTACTTTGAATTGTTTCTTTTCTTTAGTGTTTTAAACAGAAACAACAGAACCTGTTCTCAACACCACAGCCGCTCAACGTGGAGTGTTTCTGAGAAAACGCATTGTTAAATTTTAACAAACTGAGAACCAGAATGATTAGGACTAACTTGTTCTGTGCATCATGCACATCTATTAACCGGCCGCTGGTGTTGAAAACAGATTAGTTAACCAATAAGCAACAAGAGCCATAAATGAAGAATGTTCTAACTTAAACTCACCTGTCCTGGAGTGTGTGTGCAATATGACAAATACAGTCAAATCTGCTGGATATCACTTTCTTGATGCCATTAACTAGTGGGCATTGGTATATTCTACTAAACTAAATCCATAAAAAAATTATTTTGTTACTTAAAATAAACACGAATCTAAAAAAATTAGAAAAACTAAAACATTTTTATCTAGTTGCCAAGGCAATACTTTTCATTTTCATTTAGTCTAAATTGATAACTAAAACTAAAACTGAAATAAAAATGAATAAAAACTATAGACATGTTTTGAAAATAAACAAAAAAACTAATAAAAATTTGTTTAAAATTAAAACAAATTTACACAACAAAATTGTCTAAACTTTAGCAAAGAATTAAGATAAAAAATATAAGAACTAATTCAAAATATTAATGAAAACTATAGTTAGTGTCTTAAATTATAAATATTTTTGTTAAATCTAAACACAACCCAATGCAACGCAAAATTCAGGTAAAAGACCTGCAAAACAAATTAGAATTGTATACAGTAAATTGCCCTATTTTTACTTCAAGCAGCAATTTTCACTCACTAGTAAATTTCACAAACAATCAGAAAGAAATGGCAACACATAGAATGCAGCTTTAAATTGTAAGGTAGAAACTAGAAAGACTGAAATAGTATTTTCTTTTCAAACACTCTAATAATCTTTGTTTTATATACAACTGCAAAAAAATATTTTTTACAATAGTCCTCCACAAGATTTGTTAATGTTACAGTTCTTATGTATTATCTAGGCATTACGTTCAGGTTGCATTGTTGTCTTCTGTTAGTAATGACGGTTTATCAGAGGCTTTGAGTAGAACTAGACAGAACCTTTTTTAAAAATCTGTTTTTAAATGGAAGTAATATAGTATATATGCATAAGAACATTTGGAAAAGGGAACACACACACACACACATATATATACCAGAATTAAGAATCTCAATTTTATGTGTATAGATTCAAATCTGCAAACCATCTATATAACTATATACAGTGGGGCAAAAAAGTATTTAGTCAGCCACCAATTGTGCAAGTTCTCCCACTTAAAAAGATGAGAGAGGCCTGTAATTTTCATCATAGGTATACCTCAACTATGAGAGACAAAATGAGAAAAAAAATCCAGAAAATCACATTGTAGGATTTTTAAAGAATTAATTGGTAAATTCCTCGGTAAAATAAGTATTTGGTCACCTACAAACAAGCAAGATTTCTGGCTCTCACAGACCTGTACCTTCTTCTTTAAGAGGCTCCTCTGTCCTCCACTCGTTACCTGTATTAATGGCATCTGTTTGAACTCGTTATCAGTATAAAAGACACCTGTCCACAACCTCAAACAGTCACACTCCAAACTCCACCATGGCCAAGACCAAAGAGCTGTCAAAGGACACCAGAAACAAAATTAT
>NW_015505635.1:303347-303713 GCF_001515645.1 Sinocyclocheilus grahami
TTGCAAATAAATTCTTTAAAAATCCTACAATGTGATTTTCTGGATTTTTTTTTCTCATTTTGTCTCTCATAGTTGAGGTATACCTATGATGAAAATTACAGGCCTCTCTCATCTTTTTAAGTGGGAGAACAATTGGTGGCTGACTAAATACTTTTTTTCCCCACTGTAGATGGTTTGCAGATTTGAATCTATACACATAAAATTGAGATTCTTAAATTTAAATAAATTCCTACACTCTTACCAGCACTCACACACATCATCAACACACACTCGGGTAACCCAACTGCTCAAAAAAAACCTACATTAAACACTTCACTTACAGATAGCTACAGACCTGTCTCTCTCCTTCCATTCATAGCGAAAACC
>NW_015505635.1:303723-306841 GCF_001515645.1 Sinocyclocheilus grahami
GGAAAGAGGAGAAATAAAAAGCGATACTTATCCTTTGCCGGTGTCCCTGCCCGGTTATCAGATCCTCCTGTCTGCCCTCTCATCACTGGGCATCACAGGGATTCCACTTCACTGGTTTGAATCCTATCTCACTGGTAGATCTTTCAGGGTGTCTTGGGTAGGGGAGGTATCCAAAGCACATCAGCTGGTCACTGGGGTTCCTCAAGGATCAGTTCTTGGACCCCTCCTCTTCTCCATATACACTACATCACTGGGTCCCATCATACCTGAATCCCTGACAATTTTCAAGCGACAGCTGAAAACTCATCACTTTCGACGCTACTTGACTTCATCCTAAATTTTAAAAAAAAAATCTAGCTTGTACTGATTTAAACAATGCCTGAAACTTGGTATTACAACCACTTCTTGTGTCTGTTTGCCTCTTTAAGAAGAATCGCTTTATGTATCCCCCAATTGTAAGTCGCTTTGGATAAAAGCGTCTGCTAAATGACTAAATGTAAATGTAAATTTAAATAATATATATTAAACATTTCATTTTAATTTTAAAGTTCTAGTAATTTTATTTAGTTTTTTGTCTTATTTATTTATTTTAATTCATTTTTATTTAAGTTTAGGTTATTTTAGTACTTCAAGTTAAACTAAACGTAAGTGAGAAATGTTGCCTTTGCAAATGCAATAAAATCAGTACGTTTTTTAATCGTTTCATTTTATTTTAAAAATAAATTTTTTTTTTATGGTTTTAGTCCAGTTAACGAGAATAACCCTCATTTATCAGTCAATATATAGTATTTAATATGGAAATGCAATAGTTTTAAATAGTTTGGAAAATTGGAAATTTTATTTCAATAAGCATCGATGCTTGCATATAGAACAGCCACAGGCTCAGCACCCGCCTTTCATTCACTACTACTACTTTCATTCACTACTACTAATCCAGAAGTCTGAGATCTGCTAGTGTGCGACACCTCGTGGTACCATCACAGAGAGGCTCAAAATCACTTTCCAGAACATTCTCGTTCATTGTTCCTGGCTGGTGGAATGATCTTCCCACCCCTATCCGGAAGGCTGAATCCCTGACAATTTTCAAGCGACAGCTGAAAACTCATCACTTTCGACGCTACTTGACTTCATCCTAAATTTAAAAAAAAAAATCTAGCTTGTACTGATTTAAACAATGCCTGAAACTTGGTATTACAACCACTTCTTGTGTCTGTTTGCCTCTTTAAGAAGAATCGCTTTATGTATCCCCCAATTGTAAGTCGCTTTGGATAAAAGCGTCTGCTAAATGACTAAATGTAAATGTAAATTTAAATAATATATATTAAACATTTCATTTTAATTTTAAAGTTCTAGTAATTTTATTTAGTTTTTTGTCTTATTTATTTATTTTAATTCATTTTTATTTAAGTTTAGGTTATTTTAGTACTTCAAGTTAAACTAAACGTAAGTGAGAAATGTTGCCTTTGCAAATGCAATAAAATCAGTACGTTTTTTAATCGTTTCATTTTATTTTGAAAATAAATTTTTTTTTTATGGTTTTAGTCCAGTTAACGAGAATAACCCTCATTTATCAGTCAATATATAGTATTTAATATGGAAATGCAATAGTTTTAAATAGTTTGGAAAATTGGAAATTTTATTTCAATAAGTATTGGTAACATGTATTGTTCTCTTTAGAGTGCATTGATATTTTTATTTTAATAGAGCATGTCAAATCATCACATACTGTATGAGGTTCCATTTCGGTTGTTCCCTAAGAAGGGAGCTGCCTATGTAGACAGTAGGTTGACTCAGTAGGATTTGGAACAGAGCTCATCACTCTTTAATTATTAGTGTAATCTGTGATGACAGTAAGTGCTTAATTTCATCTTGTAAGGCCTGAGCATTATGACATTATCTAATCAGTTAAGATACACAGAGTGACATAGTGTTCCCGCACTTGTGATAAATGGAGTGTGACATCCAGCTGGTTTGACTGTGTTTCATCTTTTGAAACGGAGACAAATGAGAGTCTGATCTCATTTGGATGAGGTGAAGCAAGCATATCAGGTTTTGTGACCCTTCGATGTTGTCCATGTGGTCTGTGATTGGATGTTGTTGATGGGTTGAACTGTTTTAGTTTAGCTCTTTCTGTTAGCGTTAGCCTCTAGCCGTGCAGTCGGTCACTGTGTTTAGGTGTGGTGATGATAGAACGAGAGATCGGATTTAATTTTAAAGTTCTAGTAATTTTATTTAGTTTTTTGTCTTATTTATTTCTTTTAATTCATTTTTATTTAAGTTTAGGCTATTTTAGTACTTCAAGTTAAACTAAACGTAAGTGAGAAATGTTGCCTTTGCAAATGCAATAAAATCAGTACGTTTTTTAATCGTTTCATTTTATTTTAAAAATAAATTTTTTTTTATGGTTTTAGTCCAGTTAACGAGAATAACCCTCATTTATCAGTCAATATATAGTATTTAATATGGAAATGCAATAGTTTTAAATAGTTTGGAAAATTGGACATTTTATTTCAATATGTATTGGTAACATGTATTGTTCTCTTTAGAGTGCATTGATATTTTTATTTTAATAGAGCATGTCAAATCATCACATACTGTATGAGGTTCCATTTCGGTTGTTCCCTAAGAAGGGAGCTGCCTATGTAGACAGTAGGTTGACTCAGTAGGATTTGGAACAGAGCTCATCACTCTTTAATTATTAGTGTAATCTGTGATGACAGTAAGTGCTTAATTTCATCTTGTAAGGCCTGAGCATTATGACATTATCTAATCAGTTAAGATACACAGAGTGACATAGTGTTCCCACACATGTGATAAATGGAGTGTGACATCCAGCTGGTTTGACTGTGTTTCATCTTTTGAAACGGAGGCAAATGAGAGTCTGATCTCGTTTGGATGAGGTGAAGCAAGCATATCAGGTTTTGTGACCCTTCGATGTTGTCCATGTGGTCTGTGATTGGATGTTGTTGATGGGTTGAACTGTTTTAGTTTAGCTCTCTCTGTTAGCGTTAGCCTCTAGCCGTGCAGTCGGTCACTGTGTTTAGGTGTGGTGATGATAGAACGAGAGATCGGGGGCTCAGCCGGGATCCATCCCACAAAAACCCGGCTTCCTTTCCTC
>NW_015505635.1:306851-313407 GCF_001515645.1 Sinocyclocheilus grahami
CTTCAACGAGCCCGAAAGAGCCCATGTTACACTTCTCTTTATCTCTTTATCTTGCACTGGCTACCGGTTGCGGCCTGCATCAAGTTCAAGACATCGATGCTTGCATATAGAACAGCCACAGGCTCAGCACCCGCCTTTCATTCACTACTACTACTTTCATTCACTACTACTAATCCAGAAGTCTGAGATCTGCTAGTGTGCGACACCTCGTGGTACCATCACAGAGAGGCTCAAAATCACTTTCCAGAACATTCTCGTTCATTGTTCCTGGCTGGTGGAATGATCTTCCCACCCCTATCCGGAAGGCTGAATCCCTGACAATTTTCAAGCGACAGCTGAAAACTCATCACTTTCGACGCTACTTGACTTCATCCTAAATTTTAAAAAAAAAATCTAGCTTGTACTGATTTAAACAATGCCTGAAACTTGGTATTACAACCACTTCTTGTGTCTGTTTGCCTCTTTAACAAGAATCGCTTTATGTATTCCCCAATTGTAAGTCGCTTTGGATAAAAGCATCTGCAAAATGACAATGTAAATGTAAATTTTGCATTTTGAATCCAACTATGTGCTAAAATGTTATTCCCTATCTGTCGGTGACTACGAGTTATGTCGTGATGACATTAGGGGTCTAACTTGGGAGCCCAATCATCTCTGAGTTCAACCCCACATCCTGTTGGAATTTTATTCCAAATCATATATTTAATTCTGCTGGAGGTTTAAATTTTTTATTGCGCTCCAACTTTGACATCTCTAAAATACCTTTAAATTTATCTTGTTTTCATAAACAGGCTTTAATAAGTTGGTCACTTATACATAATTATCATTTTTCACCACATAGCTACTTTATTTGGAATAATAAAAATATTAGATATAAAAATAAATCTCTTTTTTTTCACAATTGGTTTGATAAAAATATACTTTTAGTCAGTCAACTTTTAGACGATCGTGGTGTCCTTTTTACTTATGAACAATTTATGCAAGAATTTTCTTTTCCTGTCCCCCCAAGAGAATATGCCATTGTGTTTGGTGCAATTCCCTCTTGTATTATACCTTTAGTAAAATCTGGCCCTAAAGGTTTGTTAGACTCTCCTCTTTTTGATAACACTAACTTATTTGTTGACCAAAGTCTTCTCAATACCATGTCAAACAAAGACATTCGTTTAATTATTAAAAGATCTCAGATTTCTTTACCTGCTTGTGTGAGTTTTTGGAATAACATATTTAGTGATATAGGATCCATCCCACAAAAACCCGGCTTCCTTTCCTCCTCACATCACATTCCTTCATGAACTGGACAATGAACTGAAATGACCTGCCGACACTGTTCATGATCTGGATTATTCTCTGCTGTTTAAATCAGAGAGGATTTGTACAGTCCTGGGGCGCATTCAATGCATTTGTTCCCTTTTCTGAATTTAATCAACGTTGTTTGCAAAATGCCTGATGCAGGTTGAGCAAAACGCAGAATTTAAGAAACGGGTGTGAATTCGACTTGAATTGGAATTTTGAATTTACCTTGATTTATTTGCAACTTGAATTGCATTTCAAAGAAATTCACCAGTTTTGAATTATGTCTATTTAATATGTAGAAAATGCAGGAAGAAAACCATCTGAACCAGTTAGAATCTATTATTTATTTAGTAAATCATAGCATCATGTGTTGATATTTTGAATTATATATACAGTATATACTGTGTATGTATGTATATGTGTGTGTGTGTGTGTGTGTGTGTGTGTGTGTGTGTGTGAGCGAGCCTGCAGCACAAAAGCAGTGTTAAGTCGCTGGGGGATATTTGTAGCAATAGCCAACAATACATTGTATGGGTCACAATTATACATTTCTCTTTTATGCCAAAAATCATTCGGATATTAAGTAAAGATCATGTTCCATGAAGATATTTTGTAAATTTCCTGCCGTAAATATATAAAAACTTAATTTTTGATTAGTAATATGCATTGCTAAGGACTTCATTTGAACAACTTTAAAGATGATTTTTGCACCCTCAGATTCCAGATTTTCAAATAGTTGTATCTCAGCCAAATATTGTCCTATCCTAACAAACCATACACCAATGGAAAGCTTTGACACTTAAATATTGACACTTAAGACTGGTTTTGTGGTCCAGGGTCACATATATTGTTATTTTTTTATTATGTAGTTTTTATTACATTTTAGTTGTCGTTTTTTTTATCATGTTTTAGTTATTTTTAGTACTTAAACCAAATTAAATTAGAAATTTTGTTTTGGCAACTAGCTGAAATAAAATAAGTTATATATTTATGTACACATTTTATTTCAGTTAATGTTTATTTTATTTCAAGTAATGGCTTTATTTTTTGTTTTTAGTTAACAATAATACCCTGCAATAAAATGAAAGTTTGTTTATTAAATATAATGATTGTAAATGAAAAGAAACAATTTGTGGCATTTGATCATCTAATGTTTCAGAAAATATACCCATATGTTGTTTATATGATGTTTATGGCAAATTCATACTGAAACTGTTCAAATCTCCACTTCATTACATTGAATTCTACATTACCATTTTGCACCATGTTTGCTACAGCAGTTCAAATTCAGGAATTGAATTTGGTTTTAAAAGCATCTCAATTCAGTTCAGAAGGATGCTCAACCATCCGATACAAAAAACTCGCAGCATCAGGCATTTACATAAGAATCTGTGATTGTGTGTGATCATCTATGAGTCTTTTATGTGCTCTTATTCAGTCTGATGCTTCTGAAGCAGTGAGAACAGCAATAGATCAATCACATGTTCACCTCTAATAGTTTGAGCTGCTGACCTCCATCCAGGCCTCGCTGTCTCTCTCTCTTCCATCTTTCCTCCCAGAGCTGCTTTACAAGCATCAACATCTGCCAGCATTCAAGCAGCAAGATTAATGGAGACGCTGGGAATGTTTCATGGTTTATCAGGAGTTTTAATTTTCTCTAAACCAGTTTGTGGTCAATTACACACTGGCTATGTTCAGAATGGAATACTAGCATACTGCACTGTATATACTGCATATATATATTTTTAAATAGTATGTGAAAATGTATGCAGTGTGCAATGATAAACATTTTAAATGGTGCTACGTTGTCATTGTGGGATGCATTTTTCCACTGTGTGCTTTGCTGTACATTTGAGTAAATGCAGTAGGTCATCTGGGTTCTTTGCATATGAGAAACAGTGTTATATACTGCAGAAATACTGTGAGTAGTATGCTATTCTGAACACAGCTTTCACACATTTTCTAAGCATCATGCCATTTCTTCATATCAAAGATAGCATGTCCAATAAAAGCTCATCAGCTCTCAAACAGGATCTTCTTTGTGATTCATGCATGTTCTGGTGTTCAAGCCGAGAGTCTGTTCTCTCATTAGCCCAGGCGGCGGAGCAGATGCCCCTCTCATCTCCAGAAACTAGGTCTTACGGTCCCCGGACCCCTCGTCAGTCTGGCCTCCTCCACCGTCTCCTATTGATTCTCACACACAGACGCTTATCGCACATGCTTTATTTGACAGAAAATCCTCATTCACAACCACCGGACCCCATTACACTCTAATTTAGAGCATCTCTTGTGGAAAAACAGATCTCTTGTCCTTTTAATTAAAAAACCTCTGATGTTCACAAAATGTTTCATGCTCTCATTACAGCAATGGTTCTGACCCACATAGCCTACATGTGGATCATTAGTGTGTATCCATTACATGACGACATTTCTCTTGCATTATTGTTTTGTAGTTATTAGTACTGTTTGCCATGTAGTTAACACGTATTAAAGTAAACCACTACAACATAGAAACTAGCCATTAGCGAAAACATGTTTGCGCTAATCAAGGACGTTGCTGTTTTGTATCCATTACATGACGACATTTTATTATTATTTTATTTTGTAATTATTCGTGGTGTTTGCCATGTCACTACTTAATTAACACAGTATTAAACTAGGAAACAACCACCCCGACCAACAGAAACTAACCAAAGTCCTCGCGATTAGCGAAAACATGTTTGCTAATCGCGAGGACGCATGTTTAGTATGCTTGTTTATTAAAATTATATGCATGTGATTTTGTTTTAGCATTAACCTAAAAAGTCATATTATGTACACTATATGTTGTACTCGACAGCTGCTGATGAAAATATCTGTATTATGCTGAAGAGAGTTAACGATATGTTCCCACTACAAATAGGCTACCATTCCAAACTATCAACTTTTAACCATTAAAACCATGTTTTGGGACGTGTTCCATTAGGATTTATTGGTTTTAAAAAGCCACCAGTAGAAGGTGACCAATTACCAGTAGAGACCGACGGGGACCAATACGGTTTCCAGTAAAAGTCCCATTATAAACAGCAAAACCATTACAAGTTTTGTGATGGTGTCTATTGGTTTTTTTTCAGCAGGGAATAAGACTCCCCTAAAACGCACATAAGAGAGATGTATTGTAATTTTAGATGACCTATAGTGGTATTTTATTTGCTCTGAGGTGATTTTGTTATGTAACTTTACTGTCATCTAGTGGTGAACCGCGAGCCCATTGAGAATCTCCATCCAGTTTTGAAGCTCTTCACTTGCCATCTAATTTTGTGCAGATATAAATATGACTGTTAGTCTCATAATACATGGCAGAAAGTGTGTTTTTCTACCTTTTATGGTCATAAAACTCTCATGATCTTTATTTCTGTGGCTCTGTATTGAGATCAGGTTTATCAAAAATATTAGTTGGTACATTGATGACAGAAAACAAAATTAGTGTTAGTGCTGTATACGATGCAGCCTTTTTAGAGTTGGATAAGATTCAACTTGACTGGTAAAATTAGTGTGAAAAGAAAAGGGGGTCCTGTCTTAAACTCAACGATTGTTAATGTTTCTACTTGTAATTAATTAGGTTCAGGAATGCTATTCTTCAGATTTGGGATTTCTGCATGCCTTCTTTACATTATATGACATTTTGATCCCTGAATGTGTCGAACGCATCCCTGTACTCGTGTAAAATCCATCGGATGTCTTTATTACCTCGCTGTGAGATTGTATGTCAACATTGTTTGACTCATTTGAACTCGCTGTCTGAATATGAGCCATAATCTAGTGAGATGTTTCACAGCATTCAGACTGAGTGTGTGAATATTTCAGGTATTACATGGAACACGTAGAAGCCTAATCATGCAAAGTTTCTTAATGTAAAGCAATATATTCTTGTCTCTTGCAATGAGACTTGATTTCTCTTCATCTGTCAGTGGCAGAGGGATGTTTGTCTTCAAGATTTGTGGGCATTCAGTGGCATTAATAAAGAGTTATTGAGCTCAGCCCTAGATATCATTGGCATATCGTTGATATTTCAGGTGAAACGATTGAGCTACTGATGTGCCATTTTAATGCACGTCATTTTTATTTGCTCATCATATGTATTTAACCTTTGTTAAATCTTCCAGGAGCTAAACAGCACACATGATGAATGAAAGTACAGTTTTAAACTCAATTTGTTTTTTCCATCCAATCTCACAGCAGCCCGGTCTCGTCCATTATACTGTGTATGAATATTGTTTGTTATTTTCTATGCATATGTTTGTTTTATACTGTTTGTCTTGTAAAAAAAGAGAAATACCTTTTATTCATAAAAGCATGTTGTACCCTGTTCACTGTCTTGGGTGTTTCTTGTCTGTTTGCATATGTTTCTGCTCATATATCTGTTCCACAGCTCTAAAATCATGAATAGAGGCCAGTTATTCATCTTTAACCTGTAAGGTTTGGCCCTATAGCAACATCATGTTCTTTCACTTTTGTCTTCTAAAATGCATGCATTTAAAAGGACAGATAAAAGCCACTAATGTGTTTTAAAGCAAAATGACATTTCGATTTTCTTCTCCAGAATATTTTTGATATCACTCCTACAGAAACGACACATGCTGAAGTACTCAAATTGAGCTCTCGTGTCTGTACTTTTCTGCTACATCAGGATTTTTGATGAGTTAAATATATGAATGCAATTTTGTACCACAATGGAATTGCATGAATGCATTTCATCACTGGAAATGTTCAGTTATTGCATTTGTTAATTTTGAAGTGTTTATAGTAATATAAACATTTATAGTATGTTTATGTGCACTTATAATGATAATTAAGTAACAATTAGTTATGATTTGAGATCTGATTTTAAGACCGATAAAATATAAGTAGCCTAATGGTTGGCAGTTTGAGTCTGTAAGAGCCATAAACATTGATTTAATTAAAAGATCATTTTAAAATGGTTTAATTTTCCAATGTGATACAAGTTTCCCCCTTATAAATAAATAAAAAAATAAATATTGTTGTCACTTTGCCTAAAGACATTCCATGTCCAGGGGCCTGTTTCATTAAACAAGTTTACCAAACAAGCCAGGTTTATTTCAGTTAGTCTGACTTATTGTCAGTTCATTCGGTTCAAAATAAGTCAGACTAACTGAAATAAGCCTGGCTTGTTTGGTAAACTTGTTTGCCCCCAGAACATGATGTGTGTGTGTGTGTGTGTGTGAGAGAGAGAGAGAGAGAGAGAGAGAGAGAGAGAGAGAGA
>NW_015505635.1:313873-326509 GCF_001515645.1 Sinocyclocheilus grahami
GTGTGTGTGTGTGTGTGTGTCTGTGTGTGTGTGTGTGTCTGTGTGTGTGTGTGTCCAGCCCAACAGAGGGCAGATCAGTGCGTTACTGTGGTGGTTTCACCGCTAAGTGTCACTGTAGCACTACAGTGTTTCTGTTGATTCACTCAAAAGATGAAACAAGTGTTTTCCTCCAATTTTTTATTTACTGAATTATTCAAAACACACAATTGTATTTACCCATACTGGTCTTTTTAGTCCACTGATGTTCTGTAACAGTTATCACTCAGGTCTAGCCATCTTTAAAAGACTCAACATATGAACATACTGTAAGTAACTGTACAGGTGTTCATAACCATTGAGATCAAGACTGGGAAACGAAACGCTCAGAGAAATGACGGGGACACAACACGTCAAAAGCTGTATATGCGGTAGATGAAATTTTTAATGCCATCATTATTGAAAATTATTTGGCCCGTGAAATTTCGCCGAGGAACTGTAGCCTAAATGTGACCGCGTCTTTACTCTCACAGCTCCCTCAGTAATAATAAAGTTGCATTTTGCATCAATAGCATACATTTTTGTGTGTGCTATTTATAGGCAGAAACTGACTTTGGCGTGAATACGATACGCACGTGTTTGACGTGCATATAATACGCAGTTTTTGCGTGCATATGATACGAATTTTGGCTTATATATCAAACGCACCATCCCCACACCTCTAAACCCAACCATTGTGTATCATATGCACGTCAAAGTCAGTTTCTGTGTATAAAAATAGTACGCCAAATAGAAACAGAAAATCGTGCCATTGATAGCCTACGCACTTTCATGAGATCAGGTATAGAGTATAATTAAGAGGATTCACATGAACAAAAATCAGGGCAGAAGAACACACGAGTGTACTGGTGAGTTGAGCCTAGGCACTTGTTCCCATTGAGTACTGAACCATTACAGAAAACGGATGGGAATTTGCATTTCACAAATGTACACCACTAAAATGTTCTAAAATCACATTTCCCATGTGCTCCACATATTTCACATGTGCTTTTAAAGTGACATTAATGTGGTTTTTCTGTAAAGGATCTAAATGTTCTCTGAGTGTATTAAAAGAATGTTATAAGAACATTTTTTGCAAACACTCCTTTTAAATGTTCTCTAAACATTCTGGAAAACATCAGAGGCACTAAAACGTTTCAGAATAATTAGCCAAAGTTCCCTGTTAACGCGATACTCATCCTCATGTCAGTTTCTTTCTTCCATGAAACAATCAGAATGTTCTTTTTCACACAATGCAAGGAATCATAAGCATTTGGAAGGACACGAGGGAGAGTAAATGATGACCTTTTGTGGTGAATTAACCGTTTAAAGCAGCTGAAAAACATCAGATCTTCGGTCTAAAAGCCTCTCTGGAAAATGACTAAAATCAGAGCTGTTCTGAAAAACTGTTACCATGGCAATCTGCTAAAAAATCTATATTATCCCTTCTTGATGGGTGGATGGTTTAAACGCGCAGCTGCACTCATCGCTCACAGCGTTTCTTTCCCAGTCTCGAGTCTTTACAGCGACTATCTCTCAAGTGTTCTTTCTCGTCTTTTGTTCTTCTCCTTATTGGAAATTGATTGTCTTCTACCATCACAAAGACACATGGTTCTGATTGATTCTCTGGTACCAGAGGAAGGAGGAGGATTCGTCCGCAGGGGTCTCGGATCTGAACACACAGACTATTGTTTGTTGATCAACCACACATGTTAAATCACAGAAGAATGGACAGATAAAAGAGTGAATCTCACAAAACCTGACAAGAAAATGTCCAGCTCATATTTCACTGAAATCAAAGGAATGGCGAAATTATATTATTGTGGCCTATAAAATATTATACACATTCAAATATTATTATATTTAGAAGAAAATAGGCAAAACTGTTTTGATGTTCTTTAAATAATTGAATTTATTATTTAATGTATTTATTAAATAATTGCACACACACACCTATATGTGTGTGTGTGTGTGTGAGAGTGTGTGTGTGTGTAAACAAATAATTATTAATTATTAATAAATGTAATGCCTTAATGCAATTGTAATGGCTTAATGCAAAAAAGGTACTGGTCATAAAAAGTCTCTATTTTCTTAATGCAATTAATTTGATTTTGGGTGAAATTGAAATATGAACCAGACATTTCTTAGTGATATTTACCTAATAATTCTGTGTGTGTGTGTGTGTGTGCGCGCGCACATACAGTATATATATATATAAACAGTCAAGTCTAGTTAAAAACCCCAAAACCTTGATTTAACTTCATTGAAATTTCATTTAGAGAGGTGGGACAGAAGGAGAACACAATATTGTCAAAGCAAATAAATAAATATATAGATAGATAAAAAAGATAACACAATTATCAAATTGAATCGTTCCCCTTGCGTTCCCCCGTTGGACAAATCCATGTTCCTCCTGCCTCTCCCTGACCTTGACGTACAAGTCGTCCCGTCTCTGAACAGTTAGATTAATAACCATGCATAAAAGAATCACCAGCGGTTCCCTAACGACAGAAGAGCTGGTTTTCATTATCTTTTTTTTTTTTTTTTTGTCTTTTAAATATCAGGATCACTTGAACACGCACAACAATCACTAATTCAACTGAAATGCATTTTCCTATGGACAGAAACATGGGTCAATAAACTAAATAAGAGAGAGAAAAAGAAATGGAACATTAAAATGAAACAAATAAGTATACAGCAATTTGCCCCATGATATTACTTTGGTCTCTAAAGCTCATTTTGGTGTTTCTCATCATTCAAAAGAACTAACTACTACACAAGCTTTGGATAATTTCAGGCAATCTTGACTCCCGTGGTCAAAGGTTTCATATGGTGACGCCAGAATGTTTTCTAGTTGCTCTGACGCCACTTAAATGTTAAGTTCGCACTTAAAAATGGCTGATTTTGAGGGAGCATGCCAAAAATGAACAGGTAAATTACTCAACTCAACAAGACAGTACAGAACAGTAAAAAGCTTCAAGTCACAATATTTCCAAAACTATTATTTAGCAGTATTATCTTCTACTAGCATCGTTATTGTTTCATCAGATTACCTTTACATTACAAGTGTTTGAGGTAGGCCTATATCAGAATTCTCATTGTCAACACGTGCCTGCCAGCGTGAAATTACATGATTGGTCGAATGTCTGTGAATATGACCGATGGAGGCATATGATTGGACGACCACTGACAGTGCAGGTATACCTCAGTTTTACACAATTATCACAGGCACACACTTCCAGAATACTGTAAATGACACAAAAATAGCTCTGTCGGAAGTGTGTGTGTGAGTCCAGAGGTTACAGTAATATCACATGTTAAGCATCACTAACTGCTCGTCTGACTCCTGCACACTTCATTGAGAAATAGATACACATAAATAAATGCAGCAAATAGAAAAACAACTACTTTAATTAAAATTAAAATTAACAAAGTGCTTCTTTGTCAGAACGGAAACAGAGTCCCTTGTTTTTATGCAAAATATGCAGCTATGCAAAATATATGTTTAAAAAGTGTGTGTGTGTGTGTGTGTGTGTGTGTGTGTGTGTGTGTGTGTGTGTGTGTTTGAGAGTGTGTCCAGAGCAATTCCACCCGTGGTTGAAGGAAAAAGGCACTCAACTTGTCCTGCATAGTTGCCACTTCCTTCACCGTGGCATAATGCAGTCTGACTACTCTGTGTGTGTGTGTGTGTGTGTGTGTGTGTGTGTGTGTGTGTGTGTGTGTGTGTGTGTGTGTGTGTGTGTGTGTGTGTGTGTGTGTGTGTGTGTGTGTGTGTGTGTGTGTGTGTGTGTGTGTGTGTGTGTGTGTGTGTGTGTGTGTGTGTGTGTGTGTGTGTGTGTGTGTGTGTGTGTGTGTGTGTGTGTGTGTGTGTGTGTGTGTGTGTGTGTGTGTGTGTGTGTGTGTGTGTGTGTGTGTGTGTGTGTGTGTGTGTGTGTGTGTGTGTGTGTGTGTGTGTGTGCGTGTGCGTGTGTGTTTAGCTTAGTTTGGGGACAAAATTGTGAGTTTAAATTGTAATTAAAGGAACAGTTCACTAAAAAATTTTAATTTGAGGAAAATGTGCTCACCCTCAGGTCATCCAAGATTAGGATGAGTTTGTTTCTTCATCAGATTTGGAGAAATGTAGCATTGCATTAGTGTCTCACTGCAGTGAATGGGTGCCGTCAGAATGAGAGTCCAAACAGCTGATAAAAACATCAAAATAATCCACAGCACTCCAGTCCATCAGTTAACATCTGGAGAAAACAAGTTTTTAACTTCAAACTGTTGCTTCCAGCTGAAATATGAGTCCATAATCCATAATAACGCTTCCTCTAGTGAAAAAGAGCTGTTTTGGCTTGATCTGTGCCGATTTCTCTCCTGATTCAGACCAGAACACTTTGGAGGAAGCGTTGTTATTGATTATGGACTCGTATTGTAGTTCAAAACATCTTAATGCTGGATTAGTTTCAGCTTTTGTCTTCTCCAGATGTTAACTGATGGACTGATGGACTGAAGTGCTGTGGATTACTTGTGATGTTTTTATCAGCTGTTTGGACTCTCATTCTGACGGCACCCATTCACTGCAGAGCATCCATTGCTGAGACACTGATGCAATGCTACACTTCTCCAGATCTGATGAAGAAACAAATTCATCTACATCTTAGATGGCCTGAAGGGTGAGCACATAATTATCAAAGTTTCATTTTTGGGTGAACTATTCCTGTATGTCCCCAGTTAGACAGCTACGCAAATGTGTTTGTGTGTTTGAGAGGAAAATGCGTCGCTACACTAAATCACATTGGTGTACGTGTGTGTTTGTGAGCAACAGGTGTGTGATGATGATGATGATGATGATGATGGTTAAACTGGCAGGCTGAAGAAGAATCTTTGGTATCAGTGGCTGTATCACACACACCACTGTGTTTCTGTGAGGTAGCCACATTGATTCTCACTACAAACGAGGTGTGTGTGTCCGCTTTTTTCACATTTTTGCTTCACATCAGAGTTTGCAATGACACTGTTTAAGAAAGACTCGCTCTTCGCCTGGTCACGGCTCAATGCTCTCTTTGGAAATGCTACAGACATCTGCTGTCTTACCTGTCCAGAGCGAGACAGAAAGTAAGCAAAGATGACCGTCACCTGGCGAACGCGTCAAGAAGGGCCTTTTTCTCCATCAGGAACCTTTGAATCGATAGACAAAGAGACAATATCCATCTCTACTGCTGCGAGAGTTCAGAGTTCAGGAGTCCGCTTCTCCACAAATGTTCGTTATACACAACAATCCCTTTTTTTCTTCATTTCTCGTCGTCACAAGGTGCTTCTTTACACTTAGTTTATGCACAACAGAGCACAAAGAGTCCAGACGTTTAATACAAACTTTGTGTCTATGTAACTATTTTTACCCGCATCGTTATTATAGAGGAACAGAGAGAGAGAGAGAGGGAAGGAAAACAAGGAGGAAAGATATTTACAGTTTCATTTTCAGTACGTTTTGGTAAATGGAGTGATTTGGCTTCCAAAACAACGGATGAGTGTTTCTCAGCCCCTGTGGGAAGGATTTTGCATGATTTGTCGAATTCTCCCGCACAGACTCATGGGAAAGGAAGGGAGTCTTTGGGTTGGGCGGCTCGCAGCCGCAAATATCCTCTATGATTATCATTAAGGCATCTGTCGTTGGCACTCAATTATCATACAGTGACATTTTACCTTTAGGTTTGGCCACTAGAAGCTGCAGGTCTCCACAAACAGGAGAAAAATAATCGAACAGCTTTTACTCTGCGTTTGGTTACTGATTGTTTCATCTTTGGTAACGGAAAATACCTTTGGATATAAGACATAAATGTATGAAAAAAGCACATGGATGAGAAAAAGTCCTGACATCTGACAGATTTATGCTGCATTCAAGTCTTTCTGGGACGTTCCTCCTTGAGAGTTTGGAAATTGCAATGAAAATAATGGGAAAATGCTAAATGCTCTCATTCTAAGTTGACTTGATTCATGGTTATTAATGGTAACTAAAACTATATATATATATAAATATATACATAAAAATAAAAATTCAGTACTTTAAATAAAATAAATATTAATGGAAATTAAATATCAAAACTTACTTTATTTCAGCTAGTTGCCAAGGCAACATTTCTCATTTTCATTTAGTTTAACTTGAAGTATTAAAATAACAAAAATTGAAATAAATATTAATCAAATCTATCTAAACATATATATATTTTTAAAAGGAATAAAATTACAGCAATACAAAAAATTGCTAAAACTTTCAAATTAAAATTAAAAATATAGAAATAAAAATTAATTAAAAATAAAATAAAAAAGATAACCGTATATACATTATACTAAGATAACAAAATCTAAAACTAATGTAAAATTAATAAAAAACAATATAGACATTAAAAACAAAAATAGCGCATCAAAATTACAAAAACTCAAATTCTAAAGAAAGCAGGAAATATACAAATTAAAACATTTAAAATATAAATAAAATTATATCAATGATACTAAAACAAACTGAAATAAAATTTATAAAAACTATATACACATATATATTTTTTAAAGTTTTAAAAAATAATAAAAATGACAAAACCACAACAAAATTTTGAAATTGAAATCTAAAACGGAACTTGTAGTTTTAAAAACGAATTAAAAAAACTACAATAGTATATGAGTAATGCTAAAACAGCACTGACTTGAAGGCAGCATGACCTGCAGCAAACGAAGCGTGAGTTTCTGGGGTTTTCCAGGAGGTGGCGCCGTTGCTCTGTGCAGATGAAGCACTCTGTAAAACCCCTACGGTAAAATGATTCTTTAGGGGCCAATACAGAGGACTGATTGATTCTTTGCATCCCTTTATCATTGTGCTGGAGCAAGAACAAGGCGCCACGCTGGCAGTGAAAGTACTGACTGAGACGGCGAGTCACCTGAAAATATCTGACGTGATTTGAGAAGCTACCGCGATATGAATACCTAGATATATGTTTGAATATCCTGATGTGTCAAGGACAGGTCAAAGGTCAAGGAGTCGAGAACCAAGGGTTGTGTGCTAAAATACGTATTGCCTTCTATTCCTTCTTTCCGCTGCTCTATGAGAGAGAGAAAATTCTGCTCGGCCAATCCAGAGACTGAGATGAGAGATGTTGTAGCTCAAATATCAAGCACAGGTGGGGGAATAACCGAAATATCCACGATGAGAAAGAAATACAAGGACTAATGAATAAAATAGAACAAATGCAAATGATTCATCCACATCCGCCGTGCCCGGAAGAGGTTTGTGAGGTTTGATGGGCGCCGTAGATCATCATCAGCTGCTGCTGCCCAGATGCTGCATCTGGCACAGGTTTCTCCGCATCCGAGACGCTCAAGCCTTGGAGAAAGTGGTCGCCGAGGTGCCGGGCCCGGGACTGACCGCATGCTCGTCCTGCCAGCGGTCCACGCATCTGCGGCGTGCGTTCATGAAGAAGTTGCTGACGGTGGAGAGCTCCAGGCCCAGCTGCTGCGAGATGGTGATCTGCATCTCTTTGCTGGGACGCTTGTTCTCCTTGAAGATGGCGATGAGCGTTCGGCGCTGCAGGTCGGTGAAGACCAGACGCTGCTTCTTGGGCACCATGTTTCTGTCTTTGTGCTGCTCCTGTTCCTTTCTCTTGCAGGCTGCCAGGAGGAGAGACAGAGAAAGAGACGAGTGAAAATACAAGAATTTGACGTCCATAAAATCATGCATCCAGTGGAAAGCTGATAAAGGAAACTATTTCTGTCTGCTAGTGTTCAGAATTGATTGCAAACTTGGTAAACAAAAAATTATTTTAAAGCACTGCTAGTCAGAAATACTATTTAAAAATATCTAACACTATGATAGTGTGATTAGAAATGTTTTTTCAATTTAATAAATTTATATCCAGCTACCAAAAATGTTATGAAAAATTTTTTTTCTGAATGTTCTCGAAACGTTCAAATCATCCAATTTAAAAAAAAAATTGTTATGCGAACATTGCATTTTATAATTTTATATAGGAAAGTTACTTTTGTATGTTCCCTGAACATTTTGAAACACGTTGTAACATTTTTTTAAAAAACGTTAGATGAACGTCCAACTAAAATGTTTTTGAAGAAAAACGTCCCATGAGTGATGTATAAATAATGTTTTTGTGCTGATGTTTTGAGAACGTTATTAAAGTCCAGAGAACTTTTTAAACAAACATTCCGTTAATGTTCTGTCTTGGTTATTTAAATGTTAAGGGAACATTCCATTTTATTATTTTGCAAACATTATCGAAATGTTACTTTTGAATGTTTTCTGAACGTTCTGAAACAAGTAGTATCCTAATAAAAAATGTCAGACAAGCATGAAAAGTTTAATAAAAATGTTCCATGAACGATGCATAAATGATAATTTTATGCTAACGTTTTGAGAACTTTATTAAAGACCAGAGAACTTTGAATAAATGTTCTTTGAATATTACTGGAAGAACATTTGTTCATAACTTTAAAGGGGACCTATTTTACAAGATGTCCCCAGAGTGTATATGTGAAGTTTTTTTATAGCTTGTTAAATTTGCCACTTTTAGGGAATGACCCAAAACACACCATTTTGGTGTTTGTCCCTTCAAATGCAAATGAGCTGGTGCTCCAGCCCCCTTTTCAGAAGAGGGCGGAGCTTCAAGAAGTCAAGCTCCAGGATAAAAATAAACATTCCACTATTAGTAGAAGCCTGTTGTCTTTACAGAAAACATACTCGGTTTAAAAGTCAGTCATCTGATTGTACTGTGCATGATAAATGAGTGTTTATGAATTAAAATAACGACATAGCTGGTCTCCATGGTGCCTTCACATGCTATCACAAACATTATAAGTCCCGCTTGTGATTATGAGCTCAACAAATTCAAGCGGTCGACTTCACTTCACTTCACTTTTAACTAACACATTCCTATTTCTGATCATTCTGGCAGCACGTGAAGGCAGCATCAGTGAAAACAGGCAGAGACAGTGATAGCTTTAGCAATTAGCCAAGAAGCTCTTTCAGAAAGGCAATTTGGAAAACAAATGCATGATACTTTCTTTGTCTGGAGCTGACATTCGCACACACAGCGTTGGTTTTGATCCCTAAACGTATAATTGACTTTATCGATTTTTTCCGGGATATTTCCTTCGAAAATTAAACACAGTGTCCTCAGCGGCTCAGATGGAGAGAGACTCCTATGTTCTTTGGTGCATCCCAAAGCACAACACTTGTAATGCCTCTTTGGCGCTGACATTGCATCTCCAGCAAGAAAACAGTAATAAAGCTCTGCTGCTTCTCACTCAGGGCGGGGTCTATGCTAATAGGGCAGAGAGCGTCACAAATGGGCGGGACTTTTTCCCCTCAGTGACGTGAAAGAAGGGAGAATCTGTAACCGCTCGTTTGGAGAGATTGTTTATGATTTATTGGTATTATACAAAAATAAGTGGGTGGATTTTTACCATTATAGGCTGGTTGTTTTCACACACTGCAGCCACACAACTGTGTTCAAGCACCTTATAAAATTGATTTTTGCATAATAGGTCCCCTTTAAGAGAACTGTCAGAATGCTTTGAGAATGTTCCCTGTTAGCTGGGTATAAATGTTGATTTATATTAATAAATATTATTGCTTATCTGAACAGTTTGTCTCTGAGCTTATAAACCCCAAAACAATAGAACTGCCGCTTTAAATGACATAATGCAAAGGAAATGATTTCTGCTACTTATAGAATAGTCATTTGTTCAGAATTGCACACTTGCTACTCTTATAATTTCTGAAGTATATTGCATGCATACTGTCCCCAGATATGCCAAAATGTGCAATACACAACAAATAATAACACATTTCAGACAGTGAAGCCTAAATTACTGCATTAAATCTACATGGTACGCTCTTAAAAATAAAGGCTGCAAAGGGGGGTTTCATAGAAAAAACATTTTGTGCTTTTATTACAATCCTTCTCTACTCCCTGCTCTTAAAGATGGCATAGCCAAACAGTGGTATGATCGAGGCATTCAAACATTTGACGAGTTTTACGAGGAGGACACATTCATGTCTTTTGATCTGCTACAACAGAAATGTATCCTTCCCACTACATTTTTCTTTAAATACCTACAAGTTAGACATTGCATTCAGACCCAGTAAGGTGGTCGTTTATCTAAACTTCCTCTTTCACCTCTTGAGGCTATTTTGTCTGAGAAAAAAGGTCCTAAGGGTTTCATTTCATTTATCTATGACAAGTTGTTGCAGTTGATGGCTGGTAATATCTGTGACGTCAAATCTAAGTGGGAAAAAAACTTGGAGTACTCATTCACTGACGATGAATGGGAAACAATATGTGAGGAAGCTCAGAATTTCTCTATCAATAGCCATCATAAACTCCAATTTAATGTGATACATAGAGTTAACTATACCCCAGTTAGACTGCACTACTTTAAAAGATCCTACTCAGAGCTCTGTCCTATGTAAAGCAGATAGAGGGACTCTGATACATATGCGATGGTCTTGACCTGATTTGGAAGTATATTGTAAAGAGGTTTTAGACATCATTGCCATAGTTGCTGGTACTAATGTGCCTAGAGAGCCTAGGCTTGCCCTTTTAGGGGACACCACACTACTCGATCAACAAAGGGTTAATCCCCTCAGTGACGTGAAAGAAGGGAGAATCTGTAACCGCTCGTTTGGAGAGATTGTTTATGATTTATTGGTATTATACAAAAATAAGTGGGTGGATTTTTACCATTATAGGCTGGTTGTTTTCACACACTGCAGCCACACAACTGTGTTCAAGCACCTTATAAAATTGATTTTTGCATAATAGGTCCCCTTTAAGAGAACTGTCAGAATGCTTTGAGAATGTTCCCTGTTAGCTGGGTATAAATGTTGATTTATATTAATAAATATTATTGCTTATCTGAACAGTTTGTCTCTGAGCTTATAAACCCCAAAACAATAGAACTGCCGCTTTAAATGACATAATGCAAAGGAAATGATTTCTGCTACTTATAGAATAGTCATTTGTTCAGAATTGCACACTTGCTACTCTTATAATTTCTGAAGTATATTGCATGCATACTGTCCCCAGATATGCCAAAATGTGCAATACACAACAAATAATAACACATTTCAGACAGTGAAGCCTAAATTACTGCATTAAATCTACATGGTACGCTCTTAAAAATAAAGGCTGCAAAGGGGGGTTTCATAGAAAAAACATTTTGTGCTTTTATTACAATCCTTCTCTACTCCCTGCTCTTAAAGATGGCATAGCCAAACAGTGGTATGATCGAGGCATTCAAACCTTTGGTGAACTCTATTCGATACCTAAAAGTTAGACATTACATTCAGACCCAGCAAGGTGGCCGTTTATCTAAACTTGCTCTTTCACCTCTTGAGGCTATCTTGTCTGAGAAAAAAAGGCCCTGAGGGTCTCACTTTATTATCTATGCCAAGTTGTTGCAGTTGATGGCTGGTAATATCTGTGACGTCAAATCTAAGTGGGAAAAAAACTTGGAGTACTCATTCACTGACGATGAATGGGAAACAATATGTGAGGAAGCTCAGAATTTCTCTATCAATAGCCATCATAAACTCCAATTTAATGTGATACATAGAGTTAACTATACCCCAGTTAGACTGCACTACTTTAAAAGATCCTAATCAGAGCTCTGTCCTATGTAAAGCAGATAGAGGGACTCTGATACATATGCGATGGTCTTGACCTGATTTGGAAGTATATTGTAAAGAGGTTTTAGACATCATTGCCATAGTTGCTGGTACTAATGTGCCTAGAGAGCCTAGGCTTGCCCTTTTAGGGGACACCACACTACTCGATCAACAAAGGGTTAATCTGAGATTTGTTAGGCTAGCCCTACTATAACTTTGAGATGGAAGGATTCTAAACAACCTTCTACTTCTATGTGGATTAAAGAAGTATAATCTTACATACCTTTGGAAAAAATTGCATTTAGTTTGAAATCAACATTGAAATCAAGATTTGTTTATCAAATACTGGGGCAGCGTCCTTTCTTATTTGGGCATAACAGGACAGAATGCTAAGATATCATCTAACTTTTTTTTTGTTTAATTTTATTTATGGCTTATTTGTGGCACTATGGGTTGGAGGCCTGGGGCATGTTATAGGGCAGTATACATGGGGAGGATCTATTTAGATTATTCTGTATTTTGTATTTAAAAAATAAATAAACATAATGTTCAAAAAAATTAATAAATAAATTCGGTTCCCCAAAGGACCTTTCAGTGAACAGTTCTAAAAAGAACATATTTTTATTAGTGTGAAGAACATTTTAATAGTCTAAAGAATATTTTCCACCATAAAGAACCTTTAGAGTTTCCATAAATGTTAAAAGTTCCTCATGGAACCATCGATGCCAATAAATATGTTTATTTTTAAGAGTGTGCATTTTGCAGGTCTATGCATTTAATGTGCTTTTGAGATATACTTGACCGATATATTTGTAGTAGTGAAGCACAAACCAATATATGTAGTGACTGTGTGTGTGTGTGTGTGTGTGTGTGTGTGTGTGTGTGTGTGTGTGTGTGTGTGTGTGTGTGTGTGTGTGTGTGTGTGTGTGTGTGTGTGTGTGTGTGTGTGTGTGTGTGTGTGTACTTGTGTG